>NW_027503843.1:0-26588 GCF_021521415.1 Bidens hawaiensis
AAAGATTTTGTTGGGTTGACCTGTTTAACTAACGAGTTAAGCTAACAACCTAAATAGAATGTTGCTTTTGATGGATTTGGTAGCATTAGACCATTGTTTCATTTCTTGCTTCCCATCAATTTTGTCAACTAGATCTACAAGACCGGAATCGACATTTGCAGTCTTGAACTAAGGTCGAATGATCTTGGATGTGGTTGAAGACTTGAAGTAGTCATGCTATTTGCATATTTATCACATTGCCCTTCCCATTGGTGTTTAGAGCATTCTCAATCCGTTCCCCATCTCTATCCCTATAATTACACTAAAAAACACTACATTTTTCTTTCATGCTTAATTAAATAGTATTTTTTATACATTTATCATTACAGTTTTCTCTCTCCTCTACTCACAACCAATCCAACAAATATTAAAAAATAAATAGGGAAAACAATGTTTCCCCAAATGTTTCCCCAAATTTACAAAAAATCACTACATTTCTCTCTCCACCCTATAATTTACACTCACAACCACTCATCACCCCACCCTATAATTTACAAACCTCCCTCACATATTTATAGAGAAATGGATGAGAACGCTCTTATCTCATGCCTTGTTAGAATTTAGAAGCAAGAACCATAAGGCACAAAAGGCGCTGTTTTTCTTAGTGGGTCCAGTTGGTGAACTGCTTGACCTACAAATGCAATTTGGGCCCTTGAAATCTGCTTCTTGTTCTAACCCAACCCTCATCACATGCAAAAGAAACTCTTGTGTACCAAACTCAACCAAAGTATTAGGTATGTGGTCCCTTTTACAAAAAGTTATTTGACTAACCAATTTTAATTTAAGTTAGTAGAGATTCAGTACCCAATCATGCTCAAATGCTTTTCTACAATTATATATATTTTATATAAGTTTTATTGGGTCAGACCATACGCACATCAGCTAGTCCACTAATCAACACCCCTAAGCTGTACATCTGTTTACCATTAATCTTACAGAGACTTGCAACGAAAAAGTAAAATGTTACCGCCTGTTTACTAAGAAATCGTTAAATCTAAACGGACATATAAAAGTGAAACAACTTATGTGCCAGCACGCACATTAGTAGTAAATAGTGTTTTGAAGGACATTCCTTTTAAGCAAGCCCTTTATTAGAGCATTCTTATCAAATCCCTCGTTTAATGTGAGGGGTGCTTTTATAATTTAGTGAGTGGTGGGTAAAAAGTTTTTATATTTTAGAAAAAGTAGTGATTTTCCTATATATTTGAAAAGTTACTAATAAAAGTTATTATTCATCCTCTATAATTTTTTAATATAATAATAAAAGATATAAAAAATATTATTTAATTAAAATAGAGAGAAAATATAATGAATTTTAGAGTAATTTTTGATTTATGAATAGAAGCTTTTTTAAATAGTAGATCTCATAGGTTTGACTAATGTACTATGTGTTGAACTTCTCTAGTTAAGTGTTTTAATTTTTATTTTCTTTATTATATCCTACGAACCAAAAGGTTTTGTCCTAGTTTGTATATAATTCAAAACTCAAAACACCTCAAACCCATTTCACTTTTGTCCTTACCCTCCCTCCCTATTTCTCTTTCCCAAAACTCTTTTCCATCTGCAATTTTAAATCTAGGGTTTTTTATTTCACTTCCAAAAATCACATTTTTTCACCATCCAACACACCTTTGTCTGCCCTAATTCTTCACCCTTTCTACATTATCAAGATTCAAGAAACTCAATTTTGTTCTTGTAAGTTCTTGTTGTTGTTTGAGCTCAAAAGCTTGAATCTTTTTCACTAAAGATTCAATCTTTTTCTTGTTTCTTGATGTTTCTTGAAAAACCCATGTAAAACCCTCTTTCAATTTTAGTTTATCTTTTGTGGGTGTTGCTCAATTTTGTATTTTTAGGCCGAATTTTGTGAAAAGTTTGAATCTTGACAGGTGTTTGTGATTAGTTTGTTGTTAATTTTTGTGGGTTTTGCTCAATTGTGGTTTTAGAAGTGTGTGTATTTAGGTTGGTGTGAGATTAGTGAGTAAATGCATGGATGGAAGGGAAGGAATTCCATCATTTTATCTCAATAGAGGGTTTCGGGGATCGGGTTCGAATGTCGGGTCGGGTTCGAATGGCGGATCGGGTAATCAGGGTGGAGGGTTTCAAGTCCCACCTGGTTTCAAGATCCAATCAAACCCTAATTTATCGCCCGTTAGCCATAGCAATATGAGGTTAGCACTGTCGATAGGCTCTTCGTTTCATTTGGAACATAACACCCCACCACCGCAACCACCGCCACCTAGTTTCCCTCATGGATTTAACTTGGAAGGTGGTGGCGGTGGTGGTGTGAGTGATGATGGTGGAGGTGGTGCAGCCGCCATCCCCGCCCTTCCCGACCCTAGAAGTGGAAGTGGAAGCGAGTCTGTTGTAAAGAAAAAAAGAGGGAGGCCTAGAAAGTATGCACCTGATGGGAACCACATGGCTTTGGGATTAACGCCTGCACCTGCGGTCACAACACCTGATCCAACCACACCGACACCACAAAAGAAAAGGGGACGGCCTCCAGGCAGCGGAAGGAAGCAACAGCTTGCAAATGTTGGTATGTTTATTAATTTTTGATTGGTTTATGGATTTTATATTGGCCTTATGCAGATTCTTTTACATTGTTAAATTGTGAGTATGCATGTATTGCTTTAGATTGTTGCATCTTGTTCTGCAATTTACATTGGTTGTTATGAATCTTGGACTTTTTGTGTTTTCATGTATCGGTTCTAAAGCTTACACTTTTCTCATTCTTTTGTTTTCATGTTGTTTTCTTTTTAAAATGCATTGGCTTAAATTTTATGTTCTCATTCTTGTGTTTTTCATGTTGTTTTCTTATTGTAATTTGTGTAGGCGAATGGATGCATAATTCAGCAGGATCTGCCTTCACACCTCACATCATCCATGTATCAGTTGGAGAGGTATGCAATAGTGTATTTAAAATGTTGACTGCCAACTTATATATCCAAAATTTCCCTATTAAGATTGAAACTTTGTGAGGTAAATGTTGTGATTTAGCTTGGATCATCCCAAAAACGAAAACTTTGTGAAAATTTCTTGAGTCTTGAAATTAAAACTGAGAAGTAATATTGTAAACCTTATATTGCAGGATGTTGCGGAAAAGATATTATCTTTTGCACAGCAAAGGCAACGGGCGCTCTGCATCTTGTCAGGCAACGGTTCTGTTTCAACTGTGACATTACGCCAATTTACATCTTCTGGTGGGACCGTAACTTATGAGGTTTGGCCATTTAACCTAAAAGCTAATTTGATATCCCATTAGTCAAATCATGATTGTCACATTGTTCTATTAAAACTACTTTCTAGGGTCGTTTTGAGATTCTATGCTTGTCGGGTTGTTATCTGCTTGCTGAAACCGGCAGCCCCCGCAACCGTACCGGCGGTCTTAGTATTTCCGTTTGTAACTCTGACGGTCAAGTTCTTGGTGGCGCCATTGGCGGTAAACTCATTGCCTCCACCCTAGTTCAGGTATATCATTCTTAGTTACACCCATTTTTCATTACATTTTCATTTTCAAGAAATAATATATTTAGGAAATCATATATTCTTTGTTGGCGGCAGGTAGTGGTTAGTAGCTTCTTACATGGTGGTGGTGGTGGAGGAGATAATTCTAAAGCAATAACCGCAATCGAGGCACCCTCGGGAGGCGAGAAGATTCCTGGAGTTCAGCTTAACTAGATATTATCTTGTAGATTAATGGTGGGCTATGTGTTGATGATGTATTTGTTACAAACTAAAACAAGAAAACTTGACATGTTTATGTTTGTTTAGCTCTAGAGCTTTTCTTTTTTTATTTTGTTGAGTAGATCTTGTAATGCACAGTTGTCATTTGTAGCTATTGTCTGTCTTTGAGGCTAATGCTCATTTCTAGGGTTTGTTCATGGTAATTCTAGCAATTTTCATGTTCTTGAATTATTCAATACAAGCTTTCAATCATACAACAGAAAAATAATACATAATATGGCATTATTCAACAATCAACTCATTCAAACAGTTTCTGCAAATCTTGAAATTTACAGGAGACCCAAGTGTTTCTGAATGTCCCTCTGCAAAAAAAAACAAGGGTACATTAAATCAAACAAGTTTATGCAGAATATAAAGATGGCCACTTTTAGAAGGGTATTTTTGTCTTTTTACCTCGATCGTAAGAGGGGAAGTTGTGGGATAATAGCGGTCAACGGGTATACCATTTTTGTCAACCAAGAACTTGGAAAAGTTCCACTGAATGTCTCCTCCAAGGATTCCATAGAACCCTGTTTTCAAGAACTCGTACACGGGTGCTGCATTCTCACCGTTCACATCAATCTGTGTTTGAATTGCATCAAAGTTTCGAACTTTTTGATAAATTTTGAAACTTTAGTAGCTTTTTGATGATGGGTTGTTTGAATTTTACCTTGTCAAAGATGGGAAACTCTGATTTGAATTTGGTGCAAACAAAGTAAACAATCTCTTCATTAGTTCCTGGTTCTTGTGCCCCAAATTGATTGCATGGAAATGCCAAGATCTCGAAACCTACATTCATTGAAGTAAAACATTGAAATTTAACTAGTGACTGACGCTGGGGGTGTAAACGAGCCGAGTCTGAGCTCCAAGCTCGGCTAGTTTCGAGCTTGGTTTGTGGCCCGTTTTCAAGCTCAAGCTCGGCGTGTCTCTTTTGTTATTTAGTAATAAATTTATACACATTTTTTAATTATTTTTTTATATTTTGAGAAAAACCTTAACGAGCCTAAGCTCGGCTCGAGCTCGTGTGCTGTGTGCAATACCTTAAACGAGCCAAAGCTCGGCTCGAGCTCGTGTGCTGTGCGCAATACCTTAAACGAGCCAAAGCTCGGCTCGAGCTCAATTGTGCAATGCGAAATTGATACATAGAGTCCAAAAGAGTTAAAAAATAAAAATGCACAAGGCTCGGGCTCCATAACTAAGCGAGAGCTTTATTTGAGGCTCAGGCTTGATAAGGCTCAGCTCGTTTTGAGCTTTTATCAATCCGATCTCGAATGACACCATAAATGTTAATAACAGTATATTCTAAAGAAACACCATTGGCACACCAAAATAGTAATGTTTCATACGGCCCATATGATAGGTGAAAATGGTTATACAGGTCGCATGACAGACGAAAAATAGGTCATGCATGCCATATGGCTAGTTACAATGACACATCATATGGGCCATAATGTTTCATACATGCCGTATGGGTTGGTGTTTGCTAAAATCATACAAGTCATATGACATGTTAGACTGACATAAAAATTACTGATGTGACAACGCACACCATTGATAGTATCATACGGGTATGAGCATTTGCGCCCTGTCATAAGCTCCATATGATGATACCAGATGGTGTAGCTATAATATTACAAATAAAAAAGCTACGTTTCTTTACAATGATGTATTATTCTTTATAAAAAGTGTAATTAACAATGATTTTCTTCAAGATTATTATTATTATTATTATTATTATTATTATTATTTATTCATTTTGCAGATTACAATCATTTCTATGGTCTGCAACAAAACAGTCAAACAGCATCTTCCACGATACCTATCACTAGCAAACTAACATCTTGGACATCAAAAACCTTGGTTAACAAAGTTTTGGTGGTTATGCACTTTCTTAGTTTGTTAAAATGGTCATGCTATCACTTAAAAGGGCAAGCAAGAATCCCCTCTTTATGATGAATAGCAATTTATTCAAAGTGATGAATACATCAAAACCTACAAACCTTTCTCCCTGTACTTCAAATAAATCTGATTCAGTTCATCATAGTTGTTATTTGTAAGCCCACTGCCACAAAGAACCAACAACACAACTGACTGTAAGCAACTTTAGAATATATAACCACAAAACCAAAGACAGAAACACAGTTAAATAGTAAAAAAAACATGAGCCTGCTTCTAGATGCATACCACTTGGAAGCAACATTAACAATAAGTACAACCTTTCCCTTGTAAATGCTAAGGTCTACATCATTGCCCTTGGCATCCTGTGTCAAGTTAAAAATCAAAATAATAAGGGGTGTTCATGAAACCGGAAAAAAAAAACAAAGAAAAACTACCGAAACAAAATTCGATGGTTTGGTTTTGGTTTTGGTTTTGGTTTTAGTTTTGCAAATCATGAAAACTGAAAAACTCAATTTACAGATTTTCATTTATTATTAGTTTTTTTTTTCATTTCAGGTAACTTATAAGAATTTAATAAATATATAACTCAAATAATTTTAACTCCAATATATAAAAATCAATCATTTATTAATTAATTTATAAGAATTTAATAAATATGTAACTTATAAAACCTTAATAAGCATGCAACTCAAATAACTCAAATATTACGCCCAAATTCATTATTTTCGGCAAAAAAAATTCGGCTCAATATTTTCAAGTAAGATGGTAAAACCGAAAAAACCTACACCAAACGGTTTTCAAAAAAATTGAAGTTTTGGTTTTAGCACAAAACATACCCAAACCGAATCGTGCACGCCCCTAGATGAAATAATCAAAAAGCCGAAAATAATACTAAGAAATTTATGAAATAAAAGAAAAGCTAGAGAGCCAAATTGACTAATTTTATTGCTAACTTGAAAACCGAAGGTCAACTGTAATAAGAGTGAATGAACTGTAGAGAAAGTACAGAATCAAATTCAGGGTTCTTGAGCAGAACAAGATCAAACCTTGACTGTGAAATCATAGAGGGTTTTCTTGCCATGGATGGTTGCGTTGAAATTGGAAAGGAAAGATGTAATATTTAATCTAATTTATTTTAATTTGGTGAATCAAATATGTATGCCAAGATGCTGTCTTTAGCGGCTACAGTTTGAAACGTGCAAACTAAAGCTGATACCTTTTTGGATCCTTTGATAATCAAAATTAAATGTTAATAATCATGAAAACAATTTGATGTGACCATATGCTTGATCTATTAGTATTTCACAAGAAGAAATGTTTTTGACTTAAAGTCTTATTTTGGTATATGTTGTGTGACCAACTATGCAACTTTAGTATCTATATTTTATTTTATGCAAATGACTACCCCAAATTCAAAAAACTTGTATTTTTAGTACTTTTTTTAATTCCGTCTATTTTATCAGTTAAGTCAAGGGTACTTTGGTAATTTTGTAATTTTCTTAATTTTTTTTTCTTTTAAATGCCTTCCCCCCTTTTAAATACCGGCAACATTCACCCTCAACGGAAGTCCGCTGCCGAAAACTACTTCAGCTCGTCAGCGAACGCACCGGGTTTGCCGGAAATGTTCGTGAACTCCATCGTCGTCGTCGCTTCGTACTGAACCATCATAAGCCTAATCCGTCACTGCTCGTTCTTCCAAGGTCACTAGTGATGGAGGTTAGGAAGGCCGATGGCTGCTGCCATATCTCCGGCAGTAGCAGCAGCGGCGGCGATGACGATGACGATGGCTAGGGGTGTTCAAAACCGGATATCCGAAGTTTCGGATATCCGAAGTTTCGGATATCCGGACCTTTCGGATAGTGAATTTTACTATCCAAATTCGAAATTTCGGATACCCGAAGTTTGGATATCTAATCGGATAGCGAATCGGATATCCGAAAATCTAAAAAAAGAAAAATAAAACCAAAACAAAAAAACAAAAACCTATTTCTAACTTACATCTCAAGAACCCTAGTTTTTCAATCCAACAAACTAACAACAAATTGTTCAAGATAAACACAACCCATTATTTCAAACTAAACAATCTTCTCAAACAAACATCTTGAGAATTAAAAACAACTTATGGTGACGGACGATGGTCATGGAGATGGCACGAACGACGGTTGTGGAGATAACACGGACGCCGTTAGATGAGGGCCGGAGCCTAGATGTGGTATGGTTGACGGTGCCTTGCGATGGTGGCGTCTCAGCAGCAGTGTATTGTGGTGGCTGGTGGGAGTCGGAAAAGACTGAAGCAGAGAGCAAAGATGAAAGTTAATGAAGGTGTAGATTGGCCGCTGTGTAACTGTGTTATGACTTTAGAAAAAAAAAGAAAAAATTAAGAAAATTACCAAAGTACTCTTGACTTAACTGATAAAATAGACGGAGTTAAAAAAGTACTAAAAATGCAAGTTTTTTGAAACTGGGGTAGTCATTTGCATAAGATAAAATATAAATATTAAAGTTGCATAGTTGGTCAAACCACAGGTACCAAAATGACACTTAATTCAATGTTTTTCAAACAAAGAGTTTTTAGTTAGCGGTACAACTAAGAATTTATCAACCACTGAAGGTTGTTGGCGGTCTGTTATAACATCGCCACTTCATCTTGAAGGGGCATGCCTTGTGTACCTGACGTGTCCACATGGCCTGTGAAACTGCACTAAAATGATGTCCAAGTGGTATATATTATATTATAATTATAATATATACATAAAGTTTTTGAAGTTTTTGATTACATCGAAACAGAAGACAGCGAGCAACAAACTGCGTTGCTACCCTTTAGTCCATATTATAGATTTTTAAATATCGTGAAGCTTAAATTGGACTGTAAATAAAATACCAATAATTTAGTCCCATATTATACCATCCATGTAAAAGCATCAACATTGATATATCATATACCAGTTCCTAACTTCATATGGACCATAGGTCCATACCCCAAGTCAAACAAGATACTAAGTTTATTTCTAGTAAATCAAGACCTCCATAAATATGTCACATTAATGGCTCCCAACTCCAAATCCAAACCACTAGTTAAGCTAGAAACATAACCACCATGACTAAACCAAATAGCACTCATATTCTAGCCCTTGCGACGTTTCTTTTGGTCGTGTTTCTTAGTACATCCACCGAAGCACAAGTTTGCAACCCGAGTGGTCGCCTCAGGGGCAAAAAACCACCCGGAAACCACTGCAACCACCATAACATGGCGGAATGCTGCAAAGAAGGGAAGTTTTACGATATCTACCACTGCTCACCACCCGTGACATGAAAAACAAAAGCCATCCTAACACTAAACAGCTTTGAAGATGGTGGAGAGGGTGGCTGGGCGTCCCAATGTGACGAAAAGTTTCACTCAGATAAGACTAAAGTAGTCGCGTTATCTACTGGTTGGTATAATAACGGAAAAAGATGTCTTAAAAGATATTACGATTTATGGTAACGGGAAGAGCGTTAAAGCTAAGGTGGTTGACCAGTGTGACTCGACCATGGGGTGCGACGACGAGCATGCTTATCAACCACCATGTCGGAATGATATTGTGGATGCATCAGATGCGGTCTGGGAGGCTCTTGGAGTCCCGAGAAAGGATTGGGGATGGATGAAGGTTACATGGTCCGATTAACTAAACTTTCAATGTGTAATAATGTTCGGCTCGGTTTCATTTCTGTAACGATAAATGTGGTTTACCAAACATTTGACAAGATAAAATACAAGACATACATGTAAAAGGTTGCTTTTATTACTACAAAACTTCTTATATAAAGTTCAAAGTTCGAAACATAACACGAAAATTCGAAAACCAAACAAGAAACCACAAGTACCGTAACCCTTAAGCGACACCAAGCAGCTTCTTTATATCCTTCTGCAATAAGTCAATAACAAAACCAAACAGGAAAAGATGAGTTTCGCACGTGTAGAATGCTGACAAGATTATGTTATATATGCTAACACACCTCTATGCTTAGAGGAGTGGTGGTTGAGGCATAACGGTCAACGACTCGTCCTTCTTTATCAACCAAAAACTTTGTGAAGTTCCACTTAATGCTGTCCCCAAGAAGCCCTCCTTTGCTTGACCATAAGAAATCGTACAGGGGTTCGGCGTTTTTGCCATTTACATCAACCTGCATTAAACACGGGTCAACAAACTCGGTCAACGCTATATGATCAGTTCCATGAAACAGTTTGGACAACAGCTGTTGGGTTTGTGGAGGCCCGTTTTCGGGTTTGTGCTCGGTTAAACGAAGACAAGAAAATTGTTGACTTCATGGGTTCGAAGACAAGGGAGGCTTGTGGGCCAACCCTTATTCTCTTTTATGTAAGCCTGTTTTATGCTTTTGTAATTTCTTATCACGAGTGTTAAAAGAAAGAGCATAATGAAATAATAAATTTATAGTTGCAGCCCATTGACGCAGGTCAGCTTAGACCCGACCACACAAATAAATGCTTGTATCGTGTTTGTTTATTTTCAGCAGTTTGCTTGTATGTTCATCTTAACCGAGATCCTAAGAGCACTAACCTTAGCAAAGATGGGATACTCGGCTTTAAAACAAGTACAAGCAAACTCTTGAATTTCTTCATTGCTTCCGGGTTCTTGCCCTTTAAACTGATTGGATGGGAATGCAAGAATCTCAAGACCTATAAAATCACAAAATTAAAAAGATTTTAAAAGTTATAGAAAGTGAAACAAATATTTAAACAGTGACTGGAAAGACAGACCTTAAAGGTACAAGGTTGTCAGCTTAGGATAATTAGAGTTTGTGAACCCACTGTAACATATATATAATTAAAAGTTAAAAAAAAAGAGCTCATTTTATAATTTAACAAGTAAACCAATTGGGACATATAGTTTACCATTGTGATGCAACATTAACAATTAACAACACTTTTCCCCTGTACTGGCTAAGATCCACTTCTTGGCCCTTTGCATCCTAAAATAAAACCAACCAAAATTACTATTTAAAGCACATTATAAACTACTAGATACTAGGATCACGTTCGAAGATCTTCACTTTTGAGGGTACATGTCACACCAATTACAACTAGACTGTAAATGAACCGAATGTTCGGTGGAAAGTTCATTCATTCCGTTTGTTTAACGAATGAACTGAACGGACATGAACATAATATTTCATTTGATTAAATGAATGAGATGTTCGTTCGATAATGTTTAATAATATGCTGTGTTCGTGAATGTTAAATAATATGGTTTATTTACGTCTTTTATGTTACATAAAGTAAGTAAACAAGCATATTATTTAACATTACAATTAGAATCTAAATCAAAGATTTATTTTGTTACATCATCAATGGCCCGCCTATAATAATGATCAATAGAGATCATTTGAAAGCCTTAAAACGAAGACAAACCTTGACGGTGAAGTCGTAAACCGATTGCTTCGATTGAGCCATGGACTGATTCAATCTTGTAGCTGATACGAAGGTTCTGTTGGTTGTAGAAAACCAAGGTGGTGTTGATAAACCTGAATGATGAGAAATTGAAGAAACAGGTGAAATTAACCCACAATTTGAAGGGGTTTTGTACGGGAGGATAACTACTAGAATTCTTCGACTAATAAGCTTGTTGAACACACGACACAACATTGGGCTTGGTTCTGAAATGATAAATCTCGTACGGTTGATGAGTGTTTAATCTCGTACTGGTGACTGTTTGCGTGTGTGGAATGTGGACATTGAGCTAGATACGTGGCACTTTTACGTTGTGACACCTGGCAGTAGTGACGTTGCGAGCCAAGATGGTGATCAGAATTTCGAGACTCCATTACATTATTAAATATAATATAAGCCGTCTTCGAAAATTATAAAAGATTTTTAGATCAAAAACAAAAAATATTTGAGTCTTAATCTAGTTGAGTAATTCGGTTTAACCATTAAAAGTGTATATATATTTTTATACCCTTTTTTAACTTAAAAACTTTAAGAACTACTATTAACCAATCATAGAATTTTTATTTATTTTTTATTTTTAAATTAATAAAAGGGATTATATGTAATTTGTCATCCATATTTTAGAAATTCTACAATCTCTCAACAAATAAAAAGAATAATTATTTTGCATTAGATCTCTATAATACCAACCATGGCGGAAACTATTAGCTAGAAACCTAAAACCACCATTGCCATGAGCTCCAAAACAACACATCACCGTCATAGATATTTGAAATGAGCCCAACTGCCTGAGATTGATAATTCAGCGGCAAAACCCTAGCCACCGCGACCGTGAACCACCCATCTCCACAACGGTTGAGTCTTCTCATCTCCTACCTCCGCAACCATCTTCAATCTGCTTGAAAGGAATAAATCTAGGGGATGTTCATCGCCGGTAAACCAACCCAAGCTTGGTGACGAATTCCGCACCGCCGCCCAGATCTATATGAAAACCGCAGGAAAAAACGATAGAAGGCGAAGATCGGGACCCAGGAGTTGAAGCGGCTAGAAAACGGGTCAAATATGGTCTTGGGAGTTACTAGTTTCCTTCTCACCTTTTAACTTTCTTTCATCAACCATCAAGTTCAAATGCTTTTGATGTATTTGAATTTTTTTTCCTGGTATTACGTATTTGTTATGACCTTCAAATTCTAATATGCATTTGTATTTATATTTTACTACCTACTTATTCCATTTAAATTCAATATTAGTCTAGATATTTTGTTTGAGGTTTATGGAAAATATGCGTACAATAGTATGATTATTTGTTGGTGTTATGTGCATTCAATCCTACAGTTGCACCAAGAAGGCAAGAAGCGGTTTAATTTACATATACGTAACTCTTCATTATAAGAAAAGCATGAACAACACGTTAGTTTACATATATGTAAGTACGTAATTTTGTTTTACATATATATATATATATATTATTAAGATTAATATACATATCTTTTCATGACTACTTCGAAAATACAAAAATACTAGAGCTGCATATATGTAAATGCGTAATTTAGTTTTACATATATGTATATTATTAAGATACATATCTGCATCTTACTATCTTAGCACTACATAAAAAATACAAAAATACTTATATGTACTCATATATGAACACTAGAGTGTATGTGTGTAGTTTGGTTCAGTAACACATGTGTAATATGTTATTACAAATATGAATAACCACGACTAACTTTTATTAAAATGAATGTCAAATAATAATAATAATAATAATAATAAAACTTTAATTATTTGAATAATACAAAAATAAAATGAAATTAAACTGGTTGGACATAATAGATAAGCTTTAAACTACTCAAAATTTGAAACATAGAAGTTGGAAATTGTTTTTCTTTTTTGAAAATTTTTATCAATTCCTTGCTTTTTACTTTTGATTTTCCAACTTTTCTTTTTATTTCACATGTTTTATCAATTCGTTGCACTTTTGATTTTCCGAGTTTTCTTTTGTTTCACATTTTGTTTGACGGCAATTGAATATCCATGTCCATTTTTCCTATCTACAGATATAGAGCGAAGAGAGAATAAGAAAATAAAAAAGTAATGAAAGAGTATGTGAGAATTTTTAGGATAGTATTAACATTTAGATTACCTAATATGCCCCTAATCCTTTTAATTAATCTTCTTTATTGTTCATTTAATTACTCAATTACCATTGTGAATCTTAACCATCGATCTAACAAATAAATGGTCAAGATTGATTAAACTAGTTTTCTAGAAAACTTTGGTTCTCAATGGAACCCTCCCATATATATATATATATATATATATATATATATATATATATATATATAATAAAAAAATAAAAATTTGGTCCGGGGTTCGTCGACCACCCGGCCATGCTCATAGCCGGCTTTGGTTACATGATTCGTTTTTCAAATCGTAGACCAGAAAGGTTCCCTCTTAACCTGATTAAACCAGTCAACTTAGCTCGAATGGTTTCTACTAGGGGTATTAATCGTGTTTTGTTGACGAGGTCGATAAGTTTTAGGCTGCATGTTAAGAGTTTTCAATCCTAATTGACCAACATATTTAGTTGTGTCATGTTAACCCATTTAAATTAGTGTCGAGCTTGAGTTGTTTTTTGGGGTCGACCCAATTTACGTTTAATTACGAGTACGAGTAATACCTACTGACTTAGTAACAATTTAAACAAGTAATTACTCTAATTCATATATAACAATTTTGTAATTTTTGATATTCCTAATCTTTTTTGTATATTTATCTTTTATTCATAATTAATAAACATGGGTTTACATATTTAGCTCATGATTAGAATAACCACAAAGACATACAGTTATAACTAATAAATTATAAGTGTTAGGAGTAAAGAATAGATAAAAAGCAATTAAGAAAATTACTTTTACTTTTAAAGTTACATAGTTACATGAAAAATTAAAAACCAAAGTATGCAATTTTAAAATGTAACACTTCTCATCAATAAAATAAAAATACTAACTTCTTTGACATTTTTAAACATGTTAACAAGTCAAGTCACTTTTAAACAAGTCATGTTCACGTTGACCCGTTACGCGGGTCTTGTTTGGCTTAAGTTGTTTAAGAAAAAAAGGTCATGTCAGCAAACTAAACCTTTTTATTTTAGAGTTAATAGCCATTTTCGTCCCTGTGATTTGCTACTTTCGCCACTTCAATCCAAAGTTTGATATTTTGTCAATTTAGTCCTTATAGTTTTAAACATTAGCCAATTACGTCCCCCCGTCTAACGGCATCCAACTATGCCGTTAGATTTAGGGGTATTATTGTCTTTCTCCTATTTATATTTAGTTAATGGTCAGTTTCGTCCCTGTAGTTTGATACTTTTGCTACTTCAGTCCAAAGTTTGAAATTTGTCAATTTTATGTTTAATTTATTCAGTTTTTTTTTTTTTTTTTGCTACTTCAGTCCATGATGGAATTCATTGGTAATTTGGTAAAGTGGTCAGGGTAATTCCCTAAAACCGAACTATATCGAAAAAACCAAAATCGTTTCTCTGATTAATGCATAATAGTTAGGGTTTAGAGATTAACATATCGTAGCAAACATTTGGGTCGAAATCAACATCAGGAGGTCGAATATCCCGTATTTCCATGTTTGCTCAAGAAATTAATGCACTAAATCGAATGTGTGTTCTTCAAATCGTGGTATTGTTCTTGAATTCGTCGGATTCAACCCTAGAATTGTAGTCGATATGAAGAATTCAAGAACAACACCACGATTTGAAGAACACACATGCGATCTAGTGTATCGATTTCTTGAGCAAACATGGAAATGCGGGATATTTGACCTCCTGATGTAATTTCGACCAAGATGTTTGCTACAATATGTTAATCTCTAAACCGTAACTATTATGCATTAACCAAAGAAACGATTTTAGTTTTATCGGTATAGTACGGTTTTAGGGAATTACCTTGACCACTTTACCAATGAATTCCACCATGAGGGAGAGTTTAGAAAATGTCTAGAAACTAAATACGAGGGGGTATGATTATTGTTATCGACAGAGTAAACGTAAATCTGTTTTGGTCGATGCTTGATGGTTTTGGGCTTGGCTTATGCTCTTAAAGGCTATAGACAAAAAAAAAAGAAAAAAAAGCTGAATAAATTAAACATAAAATTGAAAAATTTTCAAATTTTGGACTAAAGTAGCAAAAGTATCAAACCACAGGGACGAAACTGGCCATTAACTAAACATAAATAGAAGAAAGACAAAAATACCCCTTAAACTAACGGCATAGTTGGATGCCGTTAGACTAGAGGACGTAATTGGCTAATGTTTAAAACTATAAGGACTAAATTGACAAAATTTCAAACTTTGGACTGAAGTGGCGAAAGTAGCAAACCACAGGGACGAAAATGGACATTAACTCTTTATTTTATACTTCTTTTTTTTTTGTCGGGTTCAGGTCGTCTAGGGTCTAAAATAAGTTGTTGATTAGTGTCAAATAAACAAACATTCAAATAGTTTAAGGATGAAAGTGGCATGTTAATTAATCAGTATTCAGTATCTAACTCACAACCAAAACCCATGGAGAAGCCAACAAGTAACACCAACGGCAAACTGGAGCAACATCGTCAGACAACAATCCCCACAGCCTCAAAAATCTGATGAGGGCATTGCTGTCGCCGTGGTGCATAGTTTAGTTTTGGTCGGTTTTAGGCTAAAACCGAACCAAAAATAGAAACTTTGGTTCAGTTTGAGCTTGAAATATTTGTGCTGAAAAAATGATTTTTAGCTCAAAATAGTGAATTCGGGCATAAATATTCGAGTTACATATGTATTATATTCTTATAAATTACTTAAAGTAGAAAAAGAACTTGAAACTCAATAAGTCTTTCTTGCATGCAAAATTAAAACCGAATCGTAACTTCTGTTTTTACAAAATCAACAATTGAAACCGCCAGTCTTGTTTTGGGCATTTTTTATTTTTATTTTTTGGGTTTCGGATTGGTTTTTTTGGTTTCGTGCACACTCCTAGTTTTTAGTAGGGTGTAGGGATGAGGTTGGGATGGTACAGGTACCGATCCCGAAATTCGGAAATTGTTGGTACCGGTACCGAAATGCTCGGTTCGGTACGGGTACGGTACCGGTATTTCGTGAAAAATTCGGGAAATACCGGTACCGTATCGATACCGAAAACTCAAAACTTGGTACCGATTCGGTACCGACGGTACCAAATCGGTACCGAATACCGGTACCAATCAGTACCCATACCGAAAACGCTCATCCCTAGTGGGTGTGCATGGGTTGCGTCAGGTTGGTTCTGAGCTAATACAGAACCACAAACTGAAATTTCAATTTTTGAGTTTTTATAAAGCTGTTTGGTTTCGGTTTTTAGTTGGCTTTGGCTCGGTTTAAGTTTTGTTATTTGGGTTTGAAAATTTGGGTCAAAAAAAGGTTTTTGCCAAAAATAGTTAACTGAAGTCTAAACTCTAAACTGTTTTGTTAGTTAATGGTTTAAATTTATTTGATTATTATACATTTGGGTTAAACTATATATTAAGTTATTATAAATTACTTAAGTTTCAAAATAAAATTTGAAAATTTATAAGTTCCCTTTGGTTTTTTTCGGTTTCAATTACATACAAAACCGAATCGAAAAATCGGTTTTTACAAAAACATGAAACCAAACTGTCGGTTTTTATTTTGGTTTGCTTTTATCGGTTTGGTTTTTTCAATTTTAAATCATTTTTTTTTTCAGTTTCAAGCACAACTCTAGTTGCTAGTCATCTCACCTGCCATGTTATGTATAAATAGTTATGATTTGAATGCATCATCTTATGTGGATGATGATAGTAGTGAGCAAAGTCGGATGTTGAGATCACTTTCTGAATCTAGTGTTGCGTGTGTTACTGGCGATTATGCAATGCAAAATGTTATTCTGCAAATGGGCTTACGGTCAGTTGCGTCAGGTGGAATGCAAATTTGTGAGCTGCACAGGTTCGTGTTCGTTTGCTGCAAATGATATATTTACTCATCATACCGGCAAGGCGACAAGAGGGCTCCTTTGCAACCCCGGTAAGAAAAGCACTTGCGGTTTTCAATGGAAAGAGGAACACGAATGACAATCATTATTCGCGTGCTAAGCATTAGAGTTGTTTTCTTTAAGCATTTGTAATTTGCATAAGTTTGTATTAAAATTTGATTTACATGGATATTTTATGAATGAAGTTTTGATTTTAAAGAAAGATTGACAGAAAATAGTCGATGTGTTCCGGAGTTGCCCCAACCCGACTTGACCCATTAAGACTGACCTATTTAAAAACTATAAGAAAAAGATTGATTTGAAGTAAATGTCAAAAACCAACCAAATCCATGAATATGTAATATTTTAACATTGTTCTTATTTCCAGATCAGATTATAGTAATCACCACCTAACTAGAAAACTATAGAATTTGAGTCTGTTTTAAAATTTTGAACGGCTACTTGCAGCATTCCGTCTAGCGCAGCATCCCACGAAGTAGATTATAGACTGTAAAACACCAACGTTTAAAACCTTTTTCAAGTCTCACTGAAAGTTCGATGCTTTATGATAAAGGACTTACCAAGACAACGAACAAAACCACATTAAAGATTGCAACCACGCGCCATTCGGTTTTCATGTACTCTGCTACTGCAGCCCTGTAAAGCCGATACAATATCAAAATCATAGACTGCAAATAATAATGGAGAAAAAAAGCTTACTTGCAGGAGTCACAGTTGTAGCATTTTACTGCTTTTGAGTTCTTGTAAAGTTTGCAGTCCTTAACGGGACTAAGTGGATGGAAGCTCAAGTCATAGTAAGAGGCATTCACAGCAGGATAACCGCACCTAAAACATTAAATTTGAGTTTGAATTTATATCATGTTTTATATGTAACGAGTCAGGTGGATGAGACCAAAATAAACGAAAAAGATTTTAGAAACCTACTGAGACGGTGGTCTGCAACAACCGGCTTCAATCGGTGTCAGTTTTGCTGATTTGTATTGTTTGAGAGTCTGCATAAAACATGTTATTAGTCACATTCTTTAAATGAATCAATTAATTAGAACCGAAAGGGGAGGGTGAAATTAACCGACCTTGTATTTTTTCGATAGGTTATTACAATCATCAGCTTTAACAAGACAACTTTGAAGGTGCTTCCAATTATGAGTGCTATTCAACTGTGACCCGAATTATGAAATTGAGAAAAAGTTTATTTAGTAGGTAAATTTTCAAGATTTCATGCTGGGAACTAAACTTGAAATGGATGCTTACTTCTTTTAGAAACCATTTATTGTAATCTTGAAGATGATACTCCTTGAATCTGACAACAAACAAGACAATGAATTTTAAAGTCGTTAAAGAACTAATACAACGGCGGAATAAATAGCACCTTAGATCTCACCTCAACCCCGCAACATTATGACCGGAGGCATTGTTGGTTATAATAAAACTGCAACAGAACATGAGAAATGAATGATTTAGTGTATACTGTATGCTACAAATCTAGATAACATCTAAATTTTTTTTTCTCAATCTCTGAAAATGCATAATATACTTACGCCAATACAGTAAAAACAAGGATTCCTAACAAAATCAAGCACAGTATGATCAAATACTGCAAGATATATAAACTTTTAGTATCAGTGACAATAAAAACTGTAAAAACAAAAAGAAAATTAATATTCCCAAAAGAACCACCAAACATGACCATACCATCCATAACAAGATAGAGTTGTTCTTTAGCGCCCCTAAAAACCCGATGATTGATCTGAAACTCGGAACACAAACCACAATAACAAAAGAGGTACTTATAGATATTGCTGAATAATGAAAATTTGTATATTGGGCTAAAAGTCAAACTGTTTCTCATTAGGAAATTATATCAATAAAATGAAGAAAACAGTTGATATCTTACATCACGAATATGAGAGCACCAAGAACCAAAACCGGAAGAGTGAGTGATTTTCTACAACCATCATGATGAATGCTAATCCACACGCCAAACACGATCACGCCCACAGCCACAAACTACACATTAAAAAACTATGGTACATATTTGCAATATCATAAATGGTCAAGCTTCAAAAATCGAAGAACTTGAGCCAAAAGAACCCCAACAGCTAGAAATAAAGGTAGTACATAGGGATCTAAAAGAACTTAACAGAACCGAACAAGGCCTTGTTCATGTTCGTTCGTTCGTTAAGCTTTTATCGGACAAGTGAACGTTCACGAACACCTAACCCAACGGAATTTTGTTGCCTGTGCCCATTCATTAAATAAATGAAGTTGTTTGGAAATGGTTCAGGAACACAAACGAACAAACACGAATGAACACATAAAATGATTTATCTGATTTAACTAACCGAGAACGATAAGTGTTGACGATTCTGTCTGGCTACCAAGTTTGTGCTGGTGTGTTTTTAACATCCATATTCATCATTAATTTTACATATAAATTAATCACATAATACTCATATATCTTTTTGCTTTATAGTTAATAAACAATAATTATGCTTAAATATATATGATAAGATTAGAAAAATCATTAAAAAATATTAAAACCTTTAAAGAACAAACATAAACGGACGCAAACGAACACCTTATCAAACGTGCACGAACACAATTGAACAAACATGGCCTCTGTTCATGTTCGTTCATTTAGCTAATCTAACGAAATTTCCTGTTCAGGTTCGTTCATTAATTAAACGAACGAACATAAACGAACTTCCCGCTGAACAGTTCTCTGAATATTCGGTTTTAAATCTATATGATATGATTAAGATTAGAAAAGTCCTTAAAAATATTAAAACCTTTAAAGAACAAACGTAAACGAAAACCTTATCGAACGTTCACGAGCATAGTTCAACAAACATGGCCTCTGTTCATGTTCTTACATTTAGTTAATCAAAAGGGCATAAACGAACTTCCCGTAGAACAGTTCTCCAAACGTTCGGTTCGTTAACAAACTACAAAAACTTAGCATAAACAAGCATTTCAACAAACACCTAGAGTGCATCTAAAAAACATACCATAGTAACAAAATTAATCCATCTGATCACAAACGTGCTAACTCCTGTGCTCATTTTCTCCCAGAAAAAAATTAAAAAACCCTTGAATCAATACAATCAAATAATCAAAATTCAATATTTTTTGTAAGGTGACTTGCACTTTGAAAAAAGGAGGCGGCAAAGCAACATAATAAGATGATGATGATGGGTATTGTATTGTATTGTATTGTATTGTATTGTATTGTATTGGATAGAGACTAAAACTTTGAGGGTATTTTGGGGAATTGACAACATTGACATGATTTACGGCTTTTTACGCTAATGGAAGCTTGAAAAGTGACAAGTTCTTGTTAATGAGTAACAGACAATGGTGCACAAACAGAAAGTGGCGATGTTAAAGATTAAATCTAAATCTATCCGGTATAATAAATAAAAGTTTATAAATACCACATGACATCACACAGGATACATTTTACAAAATTTTCTCACATGTCTCTTTTATTAAATGTATTTTTCTTTTTTATTAATAGTTTTATGTCTAACATTTTCTCTTTTTAATCTAGAATTTTTTCTTTTTAATATTTATTTTTTGATTTAAAAATTTTAATACCAACATAAGTATATTATTTAGTTTTATATAAATATATTGCATTAGTTATTAACATTAAATTTTTATAAGTAACGATTTATCATGTTAATTTAGATAAAATAATTAATTTCAAAATTTAAAAAAGAAAATTTTTACTTTATGTTTGTTTTGCAATAAAGATTAATAAAAGTTAAGACCAATCATTTAATGGTTGATTTGTTTTTGAGACAAACTGTTTTAACACATAGTAAGCTATGTGTTTCATTATCAAAGTTGAAAGCAAAACAAAGTGAAACTACTAATTTTGAAATGGAGTTTAAAGATATAAATAAAATTACAAATATTGTATACAAAATTATTTAGAGATTTATGAATTTTCAACAACATTTTATTTCTATGTTGTGTAATGTGTAATTTATTCTACAATATAGTATATCTTTATATCTTTCGAACATATTTTTGTATTTCACATTGTGTTATTATTTAAATAAATTTATTTATTCTAACCCGTGTTCTACACGGGTTTCTCAATGCCATATGACATTACACATGACTGATCCTTACAAAATTTTCACATCTCTCTCTCATATTGAATATATTTCTTTTTCTTATTAATAGTTTATATTTTATCTTTTATTTTCTTTTTAATATATTATTTTCTTTTTTTAATAATTATTTCCTGGTTTAAAATTTTAATACCAACATAAATATATTATTTTCTATTGTATAAATATATCGTATTAGTTATTAATATTTTGTTTTTATAAATAACGAATTTTAACGTTGATATAGATAAAATAATTAATTTTAAATTTCATATTTCAAATAAGGAAAATTTTAATTTATGTTTGTTTTGCAATGAAGATTAATAAAAGTTAAGGCCAATCACTAATCACTATAGATGGTTGATTTGTTTTTGAGACAACCTGTTTTAGCGCATGATAAATTATGTATTTCATTATCTAAAGTTGAACGCAAAAACAAAGTAAAACTAATAATTTTGATAAGGCGTTTAAAATTACAAATATTGTACACAAAAAAAATATTTAGAGATTTACGAATTTTTAACAGCTTTTTATTTCTATATTATGTAATGTTATATATTATATCTTTATTTCTTTTGAACATATTTTTTTATATTTCACATTGTGTTATAATTTAAATAAATTTATTTATTTTAACCCGTGTTCTACACGGGTACCTAACCTAGTATAAAATATAAAAGGTATATTTCCTTTTGGTCACTGCTCTGGTCCCAACTAATGAATTAGCTACTAATCATCCCAACTTTTTTTAAATATTTGTTCCTAACGGTCCGCGACTAACAGAATCCTAACGTCGTTAGTGTCAGGTCGCCAGAAAAATGGTTTTGGCCGGAAAACTCATTTTTTTTTCTCGAAAACTCAACATTTTCGTCTCAAACATCTTGGTAACTTCGTATCAGACCTTTAAGAACATTTTTCTAGTAAAAGCCCCCAATTATTGAGTTCGCCAGAAACCTTAGAACCATCGTCGGAATCAGTTGATGGTGCTCAAGTGATGGTAGTTGGTTAGCGGTGAGTCAATTGGCGGTGGTTGCGATGTTCAGAGTGGTGTTTTCCGGCAACAAATTTGAATTTTTTCAGCCAAAAGCGTTTTCCCGACGACCTGAAACTAACACTGTTAGGATTCCGTTAGTCGCGGACCATTAGAACAGATACTTTAAAAGTTGGGACCATCAGTAGCCAATTCATTAGTTGGGACCGACAGTGACCAAAAGACAATAGTTGGGACCATTAAAAATCAATATACCAATATAAAATACAGTAAAATTCCAAAAATACTCATTTTTAAAAAGGTATTTTCGATTTTTATTCATTATTTTCAAAATACCCAATTAAAACTGGTCAAGACGAGCAAAAAATATGGTCAAACGAGTAGTTTCCGGTACCACTTAAATGAAGACACGTGGACAAAAAAACAAAAGTCTATCCCTACTTTTTCCTACTAGTTTCCCCATAATGTTAGGGGGTAAACCTACAAGGACGGGTATATTAGGGGTAAACTAGTAGGATAAGCTTTTATTTTTTTGTCCGCATGTCTTCGGTTAAGTGATCCGGAAAACTACTTTTTTGGCTATGTCTTTTGCTCGTCCTGACTAGATTTAACGTTTAAGTGACTATTTTGAGAATATATTGGAAATAGTGGGTAAAACTCAAAAAAAAAAGAAAAAAAAAATTGAAAATGGGTATTTTGGGAATTTTATCATACTAAGTTATACAGTTTCTATTTGATACTCCTGAAGTATCTACAGTGTTCATTATATTCCAAAACATATCATTTTTATTAGGGCGTGAACCAACCTATCCGAACTTAAATTCGGCTTGTTTAACTCGGTCCGTGAATAGTTTTCGTGGTTAACTCAATTTCAGATTGCTTATTGTTTATATATGCATATATATGTTTGTATATATTGAATTGGTATATTTATATATCATATAAATTATTATGTAAATATATATATGTTTGTAACAACACAAATTCGAAATCCAAATCATTGGCGTAGATAATGGTTATTTTTTATTTTTATTCTTTTTTTTAATCTTAATTCTTAACATAAATTTTGCGATTTTGAATGTTTGGCTTGGATGTTTAATGTGTAATCAAACTTAATCTGTGCTAGCATGATGTGTGTGATACTAGATCAAGATCAATTCTCGAGATGGATGAACACATAAAAGGATTTTAACGTGGATGGTTAATTTTTTCAAGCGATAAGCTATGGGGTGTTGATATAACCAAAACTTTAGGGTCCTTTTCTTTACAATAATTTGTAATTAAATAAAATTGACATGTGTTAAGTTACATCCAAATAAGTTTCGTCTCGAAAGCCTAGTCAAACTTTAAATGTAAGGCATGGGGTTGATTTCAAGCTTTTGATGAACCGATCTCAAGTAGCTCACAATCAACTCGACTTGTTTACACACCTATTTTTTTTATCCTTCCAACTTGGTTGTATGCTATTATGTATCAGTTAGGACTTAGGAGGACGGACCAACTTCAAGTTTAATTTTAATCTCAATTACATGTTGAAGAGGTAAGTCCCAGCAGAGCCCAGTTGGACCCGCAAGACTCACCTTGAACAGGGACGTCTGCGCGGTTGGACCCACAAGACTCACCTTAAACAGAGA
Source organism: Bidens hawaiensis (assembly GCF_021521415.1). Classification (NCBI taxonomy): domain Eukaryota; kingdom Viridiplantae; phylum Streptophyta; class Magnoliopsida; order Asterales; family Asteraceae; genus Bidens; species Bidens hawaiensis. The sequence continues at coordinate 23,895 of NW_027503843.1, forward strand.
CGTCTGCGCAGTTGAACTCGCAAGACTCCTGAGGGACGTCTGCGCAAAGACCAACTGGATCCGCAGGACCAACCATGCTCAGAGATGCGACGTCCTTACGCGCAGTACGCAAGCTGTTCCCGCAGGAAAAGCCTCCCAATGGTGACGTACTCCGCCTGTTCCCGCAGCTAACGGATACTAGCCATCAGGGAAGGCTACCCGCACAGCAAGGCTACACGCACAAGGCACTAACTCTCAAATAATTCAGTGTCACCTGAAGAGGGAATGAGCAAGCCGGGAATACTCCCGCCCAAAGCCGGGAATTCTCCCGCCCAAATGAGCCAGTCCGTACGCTACTGGAGGACCTTTTGTACTATACCTGCCAAGGTATGGACAAAAGATCTGACCAAAGCTGCGACAGCTCACTGACAACAGTACGACGAGCAGCACGCTCTAGTACTTAATGTCACTATCAGCCGCTGCCTATTCACCAACCCTTGTCGTGGCACGTGCATAGCCTGCAGTTGGTGGAAAAGGAACAGTACACAGCCGGCCATGTCACTATCAGCCGCTGCCTACCCACCAACCACCAGCACGGCACGTGCGTAGCCCACAGTTGGTAGAAAAGAAATATAATACAGCCGGCTGTACATTCTTGGACACCTACCTTCGGCTATAAATACTCCAACACCTTGGAACGGTATCATTATCTTATATCTTCATATATTATCTGATATCTGCTCTAGTCATTTCTCTTAATATACACTTATATTCAAGAGCAATCTAGTCTGATTCTCACGCCGGAGGGTGGTCACAAGGAGGTACCCCCCCTTCTCAGTGACGAGCTCACGGTGTCTGTTTTGCAGGTCATTAGAAGAATAACCATCTTGCCGGACCTAACCCTCGTAGGAAACATCTATTTAACCCCCAGATTATCCGTAATCTGCCGGGGTCACTTAGTGTTTCTTCATTGGCGCCATCCGTTGGACTGTTCCTGTGCATAAAAGCTGTCGTGGGAAACATAAAGTGATGTTTCCCACCATTGGGGTCACAGTTACGGATAACACTAAGTGACCCCGGCAGATTACGGATAACCTGGGGGTTAAATAGATGTTTCCCACGAGGGTTAGGTCCGGCAAGATGGTTATTCTTCTAATGACCTGCAAAACGGACACCGTGAGCTCGATACTGAGAAGGGGGGGGGGTACCTCCTTGTGACCACCCTCCGGCGTGAGAATTAGACTAGATTGCTCTTGAATATAATTGTATATTAAGAGAAATGACTAGAGCAGATATCAGATAATATATGAAGATATAAGATAAGATAATGATACCGTTCCAAGGTGTTGGAGTATTTATAGCCGAAGGTAGGTGTCCAAGAAGGTACAGCCGGCTGTATTATATTCCTTTTCTACCAACTGTGGGCTACGCACGTGCCGTGCTGGTGGTTGGTGGGTAGGCAGCGGCTGATAGTGACATGGCCGGCTGTGTACTGTTCCTTTTCCACCAACTGCAGGCTATGCACGTGCCACGACAAGGGTTGGTGAGTAGGCAGGTCACTATCAGAAGAATAACCATCAGGCTATGTCAGCCGCTGCCTACCCACCAACCACCAGCACGGCACGTGCGTAGCCCACAGTTGGTAGAAAAGGAATATAATATAGCCGGCTGTACCTTCTTGGACACCTACCTTCGGCTATAAATACTCCAACACATTGGAACGGTATCATTATCTTATATCTTCATATATTATCTGATATCTGCTCTAGTAATTTCTCTTAATATACACTTATATTCAAGAGCAATCTAGTCTGATTCTCACGCCGGAGGGTGGTCACAAGGAGGTACCCCCCCTTCTCAGTGACGAGCTTACGGTGTCTGTTTTGCAGGTCATTAGAAGAATAACCATCTTGCCGGATCTAACCCTCGTGGGAAACATCTATTTAACCCCCAGGTTATCCGTAATCTGCCGGGGTCACTTAGTGTTTCTTCATTGGCGCCATCCGTGCATAAAAGCTAGAACTTATTCTCTCAGTTTTTTCAAAACTTCTGGAAAGATGGTTAATGTTACTCCGGTCCCAAGGCCAGCGAGTGACCAAGAAACCCCGGTAATCACAACCCCAGCTACTGGGAGGAATACCGGCGAGTACACACATTTTACGAACACTACCCCGGTTACCCAAGCCGGGGCAAGTGCAGTAAATTTTACGAACACTACCCCGGGGCAAGTGCAGTAAACAATCCTTCACTGGGATTCATTGATACCCAGTTGGAAAGACAACAGACGAGGCTCCCCCGCCAAACACTTGAACAAGTTAAAGCGTGGGCGGAAGCACGTCAGAAAGAATTCCAAGCTGAGTTGGACGAACGCTTACGTTCCATCCAACAGGCTGACGAATTTGGAAGCACTCGACAACAGCTCAACATGAGCAACGAGTGCAAGTCCTCGGACGATGATCGGGAGGAATCCGACAGTGACGCAAACCCTCGCCATAGGGCGAAATGGAAGCGTAACGAAACGGACTTCCAACCAAGAAGGAAGTTTGTAGAAACCTTCAAACAAAGGAACGCGGGGGGAAACCCACGTGACTTCTCCAAAGCCTTTAGACCAACTGTTGCAAATGCGGGAACGTCCAAGTTTGCAAGGGACATTGCGGAAGCAATCGCCCCGAAGAGTGCCAAGCAGATGCCCAACATCGGCACTTATGATGGTAT
>NW_027503844.1:0-21731 GCF_021521415.1 Bidens hawaiensis
GATCATAATAACATTATTTCATTCAAATCTTCATGTAACACAAGTTTATCAAATAAAAAGTTGTAACAAATAAATAAACAAATGATAATTTGTTCTTTGAATATCTTATAGGCATGCTATGTGTTTTCTAACTGTCATCCTTGTATCTCTAAACCTGTAACATATGTGTAAAATAAAGTCAGCTATGCACAGAGCTGGTGAGATTCCCACAGTTTGATATAATACGTAAAAATCATACAACTCATGGACAACTGATAAACGAGCAACTAAAGTCCTTTCCAGTTAGTATCAACCAATGTACTCGGGTAATCGCGCAAGTAAGGTCCTTTCCAGTTGGTAACAACCAACGTACTCGGATAATGAGGCCATTTTCCCCTCGATACAAATGGACCTGAGTGTAAAGGGGGCGTATGATCATACTTATTGAGGCTACCATGTTCAAGTAAATTCGAGCAAGTAATCAAATAACACACAAGTCCATATAGTGAATTGTAGTTTGTAATTGAAATCATAAATACATGAAGTTTTATATGATACATATGCTATCCCCAAAATATGAAAATGTTTAAAAAGGGGTTGTGAGATACCCACCTCAAATGCGAAGATAAACTTGTAATAAAGCCGATAACACAATAACGAAACCAAAACGATCGAAAATGCGCTTAAAGAATCTGAAACGTTTGAACTTCTCGAACTATAATTAAAATAAAAGCAAAGTCTAACTATCAGGATTGAAAAAAAGTTACTTATTGGTTATAAAGATGACGCATTATATTTTAGTATTTTAAAGCGTTTAGGATTTTAATATTATTTTTAAGCTTTAACAATGTTTTAACGGAATCATGATTTTAATATTAAAACTTTTACAATGCACGGATTTGAATGGTGATCACATTCTCGAAAAATATTTATGCTAACGAATTATAACTAACTAATTATAAAGCTATCGAATTAAAGTTAGCGCATTTAAAGTTAACAAGCGAATTGATATTAACGGGTTAATGGTTTATTAATATTTTAATATTATCTTAATTACAAGATTGATACTAAGTTTGAATATTATAACACTTACGAAAATTTGATGTTAACGATATATATTTTATTTTGAAAACGAAAGTGTTCACAAATTATAAAGTTTAACAAACAATAAATAAATGTTTTACAAGTTTAAACGAAACTTGACGGGTTTGAAAGATCGGTTTTTAGGTGAAACGATAACATTAATTTCTTATTAATTTATTTAACATAAAAAGGTGTTATTTGATTTATTATGATTTTTAAATAATTTATTTGATTTTTAAATCATTTTTAATATATTTGATTTGATTATAAACAGCCTGACCCGGGTTTGAACCCGGGTCCTCCATGCCAAATACCACATGCCAAACCAACTGTGCTAGCTTAGGAATTTATTTTAGGACTAGAAAGAAATATATATATATATATATATATATATATATATTACAACACAATGTCATCTTCTTCACAATGAAACCCTAGATCTTAAAATCTTCAAATCCGTTCCAAGTTTGTTAAAATTAAGTTAGGGGTTTTAATTTACGGCTTACAACTATTCATAAACATATAAAAATTACCTGGAACTATGACAATTTGATGGTGAACGGAACTTGGCCGGAAACAAACTTTGACGGACAAATTCATGATTATAAAGTGTATTTTAGATTGAATTGATGTTTGGAACGAGTTTAGTTGAATGTTTACAATCCTTTTTATAGTACTAATTGAAACGTACAAGGTTTAATTGTTTGTTAGTGGATTTGAATAATTTCCGGCGGTTGTTATGGTGGTTACAGGACCGATTTACAGTTTTGGACGATGATTAGCAAGTTATTATTGTTGATTAAGGTCCTTCTGTTATGGTCTAAGTCGTTACAATCGATTCATTGAGTTAATTGCTCATTTTGAATGTTTTTTAAAAGATCGCCGAAGCCGGTCCGACCATCGGAATGCTTTCACCGGAAAATTGTGAAAGAAGGTAGGTGGGTTTCATTGTTTTATTTTTATATATTATAATTTGGATTATTTACACTTTAAATCCTGATCTTTAAAGTTATATTAAAACAGAATTTAAATATAAATTACCAAATGAACCTTATACTTTGAGATATTATATAATTATAAAAGAATTTATGTAACTTGGAAAGTTTTTCGTATTATACTCGTATATCTTGGAAATTGATTAAACCGAAAATTTCAAATCCCGGAATTTCATTATTTGCAAATAGAAAATAAACGAACGATGAACTTAAATCCTCGTTAATATTACATTAACGAATAACGTTAAACACGAATAAAATGAAACGAAGAATCTGGTTGGTTTAACGAATGCGAGTGCAAATTCAAATTCAAATTCAAATAAACTTTAACAAATGCCAAACGAAACGAAACATGAGAATATTAATAATACACACACACGCACATATTTATAAACAAAACCGAAAATTTGAAATGGGTCGCGTTTTTTTTTTTGTTTGAAAAGTAACGAATGTTACAAGATTCACAACTTTTAGAAATTTCGTCCCGAAATTAAAATAAAAATAAAAATTTAAAAGAAAATAACTAATGTAGGGAGTTATTAAAAGGCTTTAATAATTTTTACGTATATACATAATAAAAACAATAACGTCGATATTTGAATGACTCGAATGACGCCATAAATGAGAATATGGCAATGACACTTATATATAATATATATGATATACCAGCGGCGTATCCACCATGCCCTGATCATACTGCAGTTGTCCCGTCTTTCAAAATCATTCCAGGTTTCGAGTTATTGCACACAACGTACTTATTATGTCTTTCATGCGAGGACTTGGATAATTACGTGTCGACCCGTAATTACCTTTATCGTCGGATGTCCACATAATCCGTCCCATTGTGTAGGTTTTAAGACATAAACAATAAATATGATAAATTTTTATATGAAAACTTGAAAATCAAGAACAATGAACGATAGGAATCATCATTAACAAAATTTATAAGCAAATCATTGAGGTCAAGGATGAGCGAAAATATCAGGTCAAAGTGACGCAGTTAAAGTTTAACAACACAAACGATGTTATTGACGTTTAAGCGAGATAATAAGTGAAATGGATGAAAACATTAAGGTCATAAACATCATTGTAATTAACGTAACATTGAAGTCGAGAATAACAGGGTAAATAAATGTAGCATTTAACTAGCGAAATATAAACACTTAAGTCGATAGAGCATTGGGTCCGAGAATAATAATGAAACTTTAAAAGAATCAAGTAAGTTTTTGGAGTCAATAATGACTCAATAAACAAATGTAAATATCAACATGAATAAGGGCCACATTTGAGATTAATAAATAATTGCAATTTCGATATCAAAGTCAGACATTGACCTCAAATTGGTAAAACATTGAGAATAAAATAATCAAATTTTCAAGATCGAATTAAAATATTGATCTTAAATTGGTAAAACATTGGGGTTATTGTAACGCCCGCTAATTCCGGTTTCAATAATTAAAGCTTGTAGAGTATGTATAATTCTCGTGATTTATCCGACGTTTCTCGGAAGCCTTTGCGTCATCTCGGTACGTTAAATCATTTAACTTTCCTTCCACTTTGCCTTACACTTCAATTTGGAGGGACTTGGATGTAACTATTTTATTTATATCATAAAACATTTAACCTTGGGCCAACGTGTTGGGCCTTGGGCCAAAGTGTTGGGCTTGAACGACCCATTAGGCAAGAGTGTTCTTACGATCTTGTTTAGTAACGCGTTGTGTACTATTTACAGGCCCTTACTTGTGAGTGTGCACTTAGGGATTTCCTAGCTCGTTGCAGGTGTTCGATCGAGTTCAGGTGAGTTCATGATACCCCCTTTTTAACTCTTTTTAAGTTTTGAGCTAGCATGCACACCTAAGTGTTTTCTTATTTGATGAAATGTTTTTTTTAAACGATTTTATATAGGCTTGCTAGTATATGGTAGGCCTTGGGATGTTAAATATATATATATATATACATTATTGTTTGGCCTATATTTGGCGATGTTGTAGTCGTTTCGACTACTGATGTTGCATATGCCTACTTTGTGTTTGCATGCGTTGATGTTACGTGTTTGGGTTGTACGTTTGCTCGACCCTGATGTTATTACTTGGATGATATATATGTAGGTATATAATTATAAGGATGTTTATATATAATTATAAGGACGATTATATATAATTATAAGGATGTTTATATTTAAGTATAAGGATGTTTATATATATATATACACATATATATAAGGATGATTACTTATTGTTGATGATGGCCTAACTGTTTTATCCCGTTTATTTGACCTAACTGTTTTATCTCTTTTATTTTAAAACTCTTGGGATGACTATTATGATTATTATTATAGATGTTATTTATAAAAACTTGAACTCACTCAGCTCAAGCTGACTTTGTGTGCATGTTAGCGTGAGTTTCAGGTTAGGAGATGGATACATTACCGCTTGGACGTGCACGAAGCTACTTGGACGGTGGAGAGCATACTTAGTCGGATGTTTCAATAATAATAAATGTTTTCTTTTTAACATTTATTTAAATTGGTTTTGGGAACTTATTTTATTATTTATGTTTTCCGCTGAATTATACTCTGAAATGGTTATTTTAATGAAGTGAATTGTTTTTAAGTTTAATTATTTTTATGAGTGTTTTGAATGATTACCAACTGTGGGGTACCCGGGGTTCGGGGCCTTACAGTTATAAATAACAAAATGATCTGAACCAAACGTTGAGCAGAAATAGAACAATATGACCAAACCATTCGCGTAACCAAAATAAACACAACATGTGTATAACACGCTCATAGTCTCCAACTTCCACTAAACGATTATGTTTATGGGAAATCGGTTATAGACTACGAGATTGAAATAACAAAGTAAACCAATTCTGAATGTAATTATGAATGGAAATAATTCACCAATTCATGAATAATCAAGCTTGATATTAACCTCATAGAAAACTCTTGAGAGGGACTCGATACATAAAACTTCATGAAAATGCCAAAACAGAAAAATATCAGCGGCGTATCCACCATGCCCTGATCATATTGCAGTTGTCCCGTCTTTCAAAATCATTCCAGGTCTCGAGTTATTGCACACAACGTACTTATTATGTCTTTCATGCGAGGACTTGGATAATTACGTGTCGACCCGTAATTACCTTTATCGTCGGATGTCCACATAATCCGTCCCATTGTGTAGGTTTTAAGACATAAACAATAAATATGATAAATTTTTATATGAAAACTTGAAAATCAAGAACAATGAACGATAGGAATCATCATTAACAAAATTTATAAGCAAATCATTTAGGTCAAGGATGAGCGAAAATATCAGGTCAAAGTGACGCCGTTAAAGTTTAACAACACAAACGATGTTATTGACGTTTAAGCGAGATAATAAGTGAAATGTATGAAAACATTAAGGTCATAAACATCATTGTAATTAACGTAACATTGAAGTCGAGAATAACAGGGTAAATAAATGTAGCATTTAACTAGCGAAATATAAACACTTAAGTCGATAGAGCATTGGGTCCGAGAATAATAATGAAACTTTAAAAGAATCAAGTAAGTTTTTGGAGTCAATAATGACTCAATAAACAAATGTAAATATCAACATGAATAAGGGCCACATTTGAGATTAATAAATAATTGCAATTTCGATATCAAAGTCAGACATTGACCTCAAATTGGTAAAACATTGAGAATAAAATAATCAAATTTTCAAGATCGAATTAAAATATTGATCTTAAATTGGTAAAACATTGGGGTTATTGTAACGCCCGCTAATTCCGGTTTCAAGAATTAAAGCTTGTAGAGTATGTATAATTCTCGGGATTTATCCGACGTTTCTCGGAAGCCTTTGCGTCATCTCGGTACGTTAAATCATTTAACTTTCCTTCCACTTTGCCTTACACTTCAATTTGGAGGGACTTGGATGTAACTATTTTATTTATATCATAAAACATTTAACCTTGGGCCAAAGTGTTGGGCTTGAACGACCCATTAGGCAAGAGTGTTCTTACGATCTAGTTTAGTAACGCGTTGTGTACTATTTACAGGCCCTTACTTGTGAGTGTGCACTTAGGGATTTCCTAGCTCGTTGCAGGTGTTCGATCGAGTTCAGGTGAGTTCATGATGCCCCCTTTTTAACTCTTTTTAAGTTTTGAGCTAGCATGCACACCTAAGTGTTTTCTTATTTGATGAAATGTTTTTTTTAAACGATTTTATATAGGCTTGCTAGTATATGGTAGGCCTTGGGATGTTAAATATATATATATATATACATTATTGTTTGGCCTATATTTGGCGATGTTGTAGTCGTTTCGACTACTGATGTTGCATATGCCTACTTTGTGTTTGCATGCGTTGATGTTACGTGTTTGGGTTGTACGTTTGCTCGACCCTGATGTTATTACTTGGATGATATATATGTAGGTATATAATTATAAGGATGTTTATATATAATTATAAGGACGATTATATATAATTATAAGGATGTTTATATTTAAGTATAAGGATGTTTATATATATATATATACACATATATATAAGGATGATTACTTATTGTTGATGATGGCCTAACTGTTTTATCCCGTTTATTTGACCTAACTGTTTTATCTCTTTTATTTTAAAACTCTTGGGATGACTATTATGATTATTATTATAGATGTTATTTATAAAAACTTGAACTCACTCAGCTCAAGCTGACTTTGTGTGCATGTTAGCGTGAGTTTCAGGTTAGGAGATGGATACATTACCGCTTGGACGTGCACGAAGCTACTTGGACGGTGGAGAGCATACTTAGTCGGATGTTTCAATAATAATAAATGTTTTCTTTTTAACATTTATTTAAATTGGTTTTGGGAACTTATTTTATTATTTATGTTTTCCGCTGAATTATACTCTGAAATGGTTATTTTAATGAAGTGAATTGTTTTTAAGTTTAATTATTTTTATGAGTGTTTTGAATGATTACCAACTGTGGGGTACCCGGGGTTCGGGGCCTTACAGTTATAAATAACAAAATGATCTGAACCAAACGTTGAGCAGAAATAGAACAATATGACCAAACCATTTGCGTAACCAAAATAAACTCAACATGTGTATAACACGCTCATAGTCTCCAACTTCCACTAAACGATTATGTTTATGGGAAATCGGTTATAGACTACGAGATTGAAATAACAAAGTAAACCAATTCTGAATGTAATTATGAATGGAAATAATTCACCAATTAACGAATAATCAAGCTTGATATTAACCTCATAGAAAACTCTTGAGAGGGACTCGATACATAAAACTTCATGAAAATGCCAAAACAGAAAAATATCTATAACATATGAAAGAAAGGAAAACAAAAAGGTAACTTGCGATGCTTGTCTTCTTGAAATGGGTTTTGCGGTATGAAGGTTATTGTGGTGCGGTGGTATAGTTTACTAATCCGAAACTCATAGGGGTTGACAATGGGGAAACAGAAATGATTGATGACATTGTTTGTGAAAATCATTTGTAGGGACGCGATGTTTAAAACTCAAAGGAAATTTATGATAATAATCTTGCATATATACTTAGATAGTTAGAAAAACTTTGGAAAACCTTCGATGTAAAGGATTTCCCGGTTGGGTGACGTTTTACGAAAATAGATGGTAATATAATAGCCTCACGGCTTAAGAATTGTTTAAAGCGAAATATTTTATTTTGGGATAATAATAATATTAATAATAATGGTAATAATAATAGTAATTGGTAATAATAATAATAAGAGGTATTGATAGTAATAATAATAATTATAATGATGATAGTAAATAATAATGATTGTATGGAAAAAAAATATTAGGATAACCCATTTGGTTAAATGAGATCTCTTTAGAAAAAAAATATCTTGATTATGCTTCATGTAATGAAATATTTTTGTGAATATATATGGATATAATATTTGTTAATTGACTATTTAAAATAAGCGGAATATGAAATTTTACATAAAAAGGGTTTATAAGAGAAATAAATGTGTATGGAATATTTACTTAAAATTTAGGCAAGGTTGATAAGTTTGAAAAGATTAAGCATTGCTGACAAAAACAAATAAACTTTTAAGAAGACAAGGAACGCTGGGTAAGGTTTTTGTATGGTGGAAATAAGTGAGGCCTTGTAACGGGTGTGCTCGGGTTACTGCAATAGTAGCGAGTTTGAAGTTCGAGCATGAGGTAAGGCAGAAGGTGGGGGGATAAATGGTTGGTTAACATGTCGTATGAATAAGGGTGTTGTGTCGTGTATGCATAGTTATGAGACAAAAGTTGATGAGTTGACCGAACTTAGCACCATTTGCGAACATTTTCGACATCGCGGTAGCGGATTGGGGGAATCGTCCATCGTCCGTGTTATACAAAGAGTGGGTTTTCGTGTAAATATCTTGGTTGGGTTAGGTTTGAGTATCCACGAGTTAGGTTGGGTTTGGATTTACTTAGGTATAGCATTGAGGTTTGAATGTATTATTGTGGTTGGTAATGAATCTCAGTTTGTCGTGGTCGGGATTGCGATGATCGATTGCTTGATAGTTTAGGCTGTCGTTTTGTGGTTTGAGTTTTGAGGGCAACGTCGAGGAAAGCGAGAAGACATGCTACGAAACGTGAAGAATTTACATAACACGGAACGTAAACATGAAATTCGTATCAAAAGTCAAAAGAAACTTTACTTAAAAGATTCTTAGAATCGGAATCCATCTATAAATATGTAAATAAATAAGTACAATCGAATGAAACAAAATTTGAAATCGAAATCGAAGTGCTCACGGATCAGTACCGATCTAGTAAATTTTGAACAAAAATACATCAATTTTTTAAATAAAACACGGAATTAATACAATTCTAATATGAGAAAGCGAGAAGACATGCTACGAAACGTGAAGAATTTACATAACACGGAACGTAAACATGAAATTCGTATCAAAAGTCAAAAGAAACTTTACTTAAAAGATTCCTAGAATCGGAATCCATCTATAAATATGTAAATAAATAAGTACAATCGAATGAAATAAAATTTGAAATCGAAATCGAAGTGCTCACGGATCAGTACTGATCTCGTAAATTTTGAACAAAAATACATCAATTTTTTAAATAAAACACGGAATTAATATAATTCTAATATGAGTAATGAAATCGAATTGAAAATCGAGTGTTTATGTACCACCATAACATTTCGAATTTTCAATTAAAACTAAAATAAACGAATTATTTAAAGAACACGAATTGAAAATCAACAATCCATGCGTCACCATGACTTTTAGAATTCTCAATTTAAAACCCACGAGAAAACTAGTATTGAAAAATCGACCATTCATGTATCACCATGACTTTTCGTATTTTCAATTCAACGTATAAGAAATAATGAATATAAACAAGTAAAGAGAACGAATTGAAACTCGACTATTCATGTATCACCATGAGCTTTCGAATTTTCAATTCAAAGTATAAGAAATAATTAATATATACAAATAAATAAAACGAATTGGAACTCGACTATTCATGTATGACCTTTCGATATTTTTTTTTCAAATTATAATAATAATTGAATTTATAAATTAAGAAAACGGGTTGAAATTCAGCAATTTATGTACTAGCATGACTTTTAGAAATTTCAATGAATATAAACACAGAAAACAAATTGAAACTCAAGTATTCACATATCCCAATGACTTGTCAAAACCACAATATAAACGATTGAGTATTCGGAATCACCCGTTGTATGTTCCAATAAAAATAAAAATGTATAATCAAATCGAACCGAAATTTGGGTATTCGTGTATCACCAAGACTTGACAGACTTTCAGTCACAATGTATAAATCAAAATTCATAATCAAATCGAACCAAAAGCTGGTTATTCGTGTATCACCACGACTTGTCAGACTTTTAGTTAAAACACATCGTAAAACATTGACGCTGTGTTCCAGAGTTGCAGTTAAGTAGCGAAGAGAAAGATTTGGAGTGAAAAGAAAATTTTTGATGTTCCAGAGATTATTTTTTGTAGAGAAATGAAGAGAGGAGAAGAGAAAAAGAGGGCTTATTTCTTTCTTCCCAAATTGGAATGATTTAAAGAGAAAGAAAGTCATAATCATCACATTCAAACTGCAATTCCATGTTTACCCTCGTCAACATGATGGCGGGAATATCTCCCACTCCCCGCCATGTCTTTAACAACCACCTTCCATCATCTCTTCCAAATTGATTTCACCATTCTTCTGGTTCTGCACAATTTTGCTAAGGAGAAAAGTCAATTACAGGTAACCCATGTTGCTTTTTTGCTTTCAAAAATTATGAACCTTGTATAATTGCTACATGCTATTCCTTTATTGTTAATCAATAGATACAACATTGCTAGCTATTTGTCTAATCCTAACTATTATCTATGATTATATTCATCAGTATGTGTGTTAATTTTACCTAATTGACCTTAATTAGAACCCTAAATTAGCAGAATTGTCAACAATAGCAAAAGCAAATCCAGTTACTATTCGATTATTACGAAAGCGTAAGTAGATTCAATAATTATCATAACTTCAAACAGAAAAGACATAGTCAAACAAATGTAGGCACTATGGTTGTAAACGAGTCAAGCCGAAACCAAGCTCAACTAAGTTTAAGGTTGGTTCATTTTAAATGCCAACTAACCCAGCCTTTGATACATAACTAAAAACGTCTATATGCATAAATTATGGATCAAAATCAATCCTTTTTGTTACCTGCTACGTAGAGTTTATTCGTCTAGGTTTAAAAATGCAGATACATAAGCAACACTAGGGATGTTTTCTATTAAAAAAGGATAAGATCTCTTCATTTTAACCACTGTTCACACAAAAGTCACAGTTAAGACATGTCTTCAAATATCTAGAACATTAATGAACATAAAGTCTATATGTTATAATATTTGAGTTTCAGTTAATTAATTATAATAGGGATTTTTTTTAACTTGTCAACCTTGCAAACTTATTTAACAAATCTCAGATTTACAATGTTTAACCCTTTTAATAAGCTAGTTAAACTAAAAACAATTACATAGTTCATGCCATAATAATACATTAATTGTTCTCACCTTGAGCTCAATTGTTATAGTGTTGTGTTAGAGGATCTTGTAATTTAACAAATTTGACTCTTAGGCCATATCTATGTTGATTCATATATAGGTAGTTTGATGGATAATCAGACACGCAAGGTAGTTGAACTTGTTTGAGCTAGACAATTGCAAGCAGCTCACCTTATTTGCTTATTGGTTGCTTTCGTTGCACTACTTAGACTGCCAACCAGAAAGCGTGCTAGTTTACCTACGAGAGATGAAAATTTACAAAGGAAGTACGTACGAGAAGAGATGTTACATAACCTTTTAAATGGTGGTAAATGTCGTGACCTTATTCGCATGAGTGAAAAAGCTTTTATGACATTGTGCGGTATCTTAAAGCGTGATGGTGGACTTCGACCTACTCAACGCATGTCTATTGAAGAGCAAGTTGCATGTTTCCTACATATTGTGGGTAATGATTTGAGAAATCGGTTTACCTCTTGGTTATACCGTCGTTCTGCATCAACAACTAGTCGGTGCCTCCATAGAGTCTTGCAAGCGATTATATCATTAGAAGGTCGTTATATCCAACAACCTAAAGGTGATATTGTCCCGAAAGAAATTCAAGAAAAAAAAAGAATTTTATCCTTTTTTTAAGGATTGTAACGGTGCAATTGGTGGAACACATTTACGCGTCAAAGTACCTAATAAGGATGCCCCTAGATATCGTGGTCGTAAGGGGTACCGACTATAAATGTACTGGCTGCTTGTACATTTGACTTAACGTTTACATACGTGCTAACTGGATGGGAGGGTACAGCATCCGACTCTAGAATTATAAAGAGAATGCATTTACTAGAGATGATAAACTTATAATTCCAACTGGTAATTTCTTAAACCATAATTAATTGTGTATGTATTTAATATAATACTAACTACAACATGTTTATAGGTAGATATTGTTTAGTAGACGTGGGTTTGCCTCATACGAGTATCCTACTAACACCATATAGAGGGGTTAGATATCATTTGAAAGAGTACTAAACTCGTGCCCCTCAGAATGCAAAGGAGCTGTTTAACCTTCGTCATGCATCACTACGTAACGCAATTGAACAAGCATTTGGTGTCCTAAAAAAGAGGTTTCCTGTCATTAGAAGTACAACGGAGCCATTTTACTCTTGTGAAACACAGTCTGACATCTTTTTGGCATGTTGTATTTTACAAAACTTTTTACTTGAGGAAGACCGTGACAAAGAGCTTGAAGATGAGGTCTTACAAGAGGTGTTAAATGAACCGCAAGAGGAAGAACCTCAAAATAGAAGAGACATGCGTGAGGGAAGTACCGAATACGAACAACTAAGGAACTCAATTGCAACTAGCATGTGGAATAACTATATAATGTATCCAAATGATGAAATAGATATGTCAAAGTAGTTTTAGAATAGTAGATTATGGTATTTCAATTGACTTTGTATTGACTATTATGGTTTCAATTAATTGATGATTTGGTTCTTGTTTAATTACTTACGTGTACATATAGTAATTCTATTTAGCATAAGCAACTATTTACATATTTAAATATGTGAATTTTATTTATGTTACCATGTAGAAAGTTATAATGAGCAAACACGAAGCAACCGGAAAGAAGGAAACACTGAAGTGGACGGAAAATATGGATAACGCATTCATAGAAGCTATGATAACACAAAAGGATAATGGAAATAGGGTTAATGGAAATTTTACCTCAAACGCATACGACAATATGGTTAAGGAGCTGAGAACAAAGTTTTAAATGAATGTATCAAAAAAACATTTGAAGAATCGATTAAAGACGCTGAAAGAACATTTTTCTCAATGGTATGATTTGTTTCGTGGAACGTCGTTGAGTGGGTTCTCATGGAATTCAACTACTCAGTTAATTGAAGCGGAGGACGAAGTCTAGGATAAATTAATAGACGTAAACTTTAATTTACGAGTGTTCTTTGGGTTTTTTTAATTCAAGATAAATGGGTGAATTGGGCATATAATCATTTCGGGTCTGAATGTTTTTTTTTTCTGGTCTTTCTAGCTATTTTATGAAACAATATCTGTATATTTAGGTGTAGAATTGCACAAGCAGAAAAACCATAAAAAGCACCATTTTTGTTTGTGTATATTATCCTTAACTTGGGTTTGGGCTTGTCGTTCTTTTGGGTTGGTTGTTTTGGGGTTAGGTTATATCAGGTCTTGGCTCACCACGGGTCTGAATGTTTTTTTTTTCTGGTCTTTCTAGCTATTTTATGAAACAATATCTGTATATTTAGGTGTAGAATTGCACAAGCAGAAAAACCATAAAAAGCACCATTTTTGTTTGTGTATATTATCCTTAACTTGGGTTCGGGCTTGTCGTTCTTTTGGGTTGGTTGTTTTGGGGTTAGGTTATATCAGGTCTTGGCTCACCTCGGGTCTGAATGTTTTTTTTTCTGGTCTTTCTAGCTATTTTATGAAACAATATATGTATATTTAGGTGTAGAATTGCACAAGCAGAAAAACCATAAAAAACACCATTTTTGTTTGTTTATATTATCCTTAACTTGGGTTCGGGCTTGTCGTTCTTTTGGGTTGGTTGTTTTGGGGTTAGGTTATATCAGGTCTTGGCTCACCTCGGGTCTAAATGTTTTTTTTTTCTGGTCTTTCTAGCTATTTTATGAAACAATATATGTATATTTAGGTGTAGAATTGCACAAGCAGAAAAACCATAAAAAACACCATTTTTGTTTGTTTATATTATCCTTAACTTGGGTTCGGGCTTGTCGTTCTTTTGGGTTGGTTGTTTTGGGGTTAGGTTATATCAGGTCTTGGCTCACCTCGGTTCGGGTTCGGCGTTCGGATCCGATAATAAAAAACCCACCCTGCTTAATTTTATACATGAATATTTATTTTAATGTTTATAAAACTAATTATCTTGAATTTGTTAATAGTCAAAGCCTGAAGCTGAAGCATTCAAGACAAAGAAAGTTTCAAACTTTAATGAAATGCAAGAACTTTTTGCAAAGGACAGGGCATCCGGGGCACAAGCTGAAACTGCTAAAGAGAGATGCGCGATTCCATAAGAATGACTGCATTAACTTAGAAACATTTCCAGAAGTGGATGATTTCTGTACTGCAAATGATGTAATACCAGAAAGCCAGTACGATATTGATGATGATATTGAAGTGGTACATCCTACGTCTTCCCCACCTGAGCGGTCTTCAAGTGCAAAGAATGTAAGAGTAGAAAAAGGAAAGTTGAACAAGAAAATGAAGATTTAGCCTCTATGATTATGAATAACGTTGGTAGTGTGGCTAATGCTATTTTAGAAGGCAATAAAATACTAGAAAGAGCTTATCATCGTGAGTACACAGGAGAGGAAATTTGCAATGCATTGGAGCCAATGGGTTTGGAATCACGTGAAATTAGGAAGACTTTAAAGTACTTGGCGGCCAACCAAGCAGATGCAAGGATGTTATTTAGTTGTCCTCCTTATATGCGGTTGGGTTTACTAAGAGATATGATGGGTTCCGGTAACTAAGAGAGTTTGGGATGCGATGATTTAGTTGAAGTATTTCCTTTTTTCAGTAACATCGTACATTTATGACTTTATTTCTTTGTTGGGTATTTTTACTAGTTGATTATGGATCTTGGGATTGTTTATGATGCCAAATTACATTGGGTTTTGAAATATTTATGATTTTTCTACTGTTAACGGACCATTTCGTGGCTGAAAATGGGTCAAGTAAGTTACGGGTTCAAAATTATGCGTTTTTTACCAGGGGTATTTTTGGAATTTTGGCAGCTAACAAAGGTGCAGTAGCTGCTGATCACGTTTTTTACCAGGGGTGTTATTGGTTGTTTAAATACCAAAGTTATTTCAGGTATTCAATTGAGTCATGAACCCCTTATTATTTCTTCATAATTGTTTGCAAATTTTATTGTTCAGTGCGTTTTAGCTTTTGCTCTTTTATGTTTTGTTAATAAAATGAGAATGACAATGTTAATTTTTGTTAGGTAATCAAATTTGTTTATAGCAGCATGATTTTAATGTATACTTTTAGTTATGGGCAACAAAGGTGTTTACAAAGAGAATCTGATTTAATTACAGCAAGCATAACGGGCCAAAATATTGCACCAGTGGTATATTAGTAATCTGCCAAAAAATGCTAATATTACCACATAAACGTATTGTGTTTTAGTTGTTTATTTTAACGAGTCGTGTGCTGCCGTGTCTGGTAATTCGCGACAGAATTGTTAAGTTGAAACGAGTCAAACTGTTAGTATCCACTTCTTCTTGCAGTGCTGGCTAGTATCAATCTTTCTGTATATTGTTTACCTACCATAGGCTACAATGCTACAGTATGTTTCACGTGTTTACTCGTCCCTAGGGATGAGCTCGGGATGGTACCGGTACCGATCCTGAGAATCCCGATCCCGAAATTCAGAAATAGTTGGTACCGGTACCGAAATGTTCGGTTCGTACCGGTATTTCGTGAAAAATTCCGGAAATATCGGTACGGTACCGGTACCGATACCGAAAACTCAAAACTTTGTGCTGATATACATGAAACATGATCCATAGGGACGAGTAGGGATGAGTGTTTTCGGTACGGGTACCAAACCGGTACCGAATTCGGTACCGGTACCGGTCGGTACCCGTACCGAAAACACTCATCCCTACTCGTCCCTATGGATCATGTTTCATGTATATTAGACAATAATTGTTATTGATTTACCAATGTTGACAAGGTAACGTGAGCAGGTTCATATAATTGGTTTAATGGTCGTGGTACAAGAATAAGTGGAGATGTTGCATTTGCATCATTAAATCAAGTTGCTGCAACATGAACACAAATCAAATTTGGTTTGGTACTTTAAGCTTTATCTTTTTATTATGTTAATTTATAATTATTGATAAAATATGTAAAGATTGGTAGCTATTAGACTAAAGATGATCGATCATTTGTGATCATCAGAGATGTGTTGACTTTATGATAGTCAAACTTGAGTTGAAATATTGATTTGATTACAAAAGTAATATGAACACTTTTGAGTTATGGATCATGGTTGGAAACTTATGCACATAATATTATAACATATATCTATTTTTTTTCCAATTTAACTTAAAGGGTATAATAGTAAAATTATAGGTTTCTTTTCTTTCCTTTCAAACTCGGGAACACATAAAATGTTAAATTTCCTTTCTTTTCTTTTTCTTTTCATTAAACTCAGGACCATGGAATAAAACCATATCTTTTCATTTCTTTTCTCCCTTAGTTTTCGTTCCTTTCTTTTCTCTCTTTAAGTGAACTCGGGAACACAGCGTGAGGGTCGGATTCACACGTCGCATGAATCATCATGACTTGTGTGACATCCTAGGGAGTGCAACCATAAAGGTGGCATGGTCTTTAAGAAGATAAAATGTCGGAACACCAAATTTGAAAATTGATATTGCTTTTGAGAAAACTTGTTTTAGGCTTAAGCCTTGGACTTGTGTGTGTGTACTTGTGTTCATGAGGTGTTAATGAAATCAGCAGTGCAGTAATCCAGTAATAGTAAGTGCGTTTAAATAATCAAGTAAAGGCTCACATAATTCTATCATGCAACCCTAACAAACAAACAAATAAGCTATAGCTACCTAGAACACTACGTCTAATGTCTTATCTTATAGCCACGTCTCTTATACCAATATGTAACACCCCTGCTAAAGCAGAAATGCCTGAGTGTGACGTACAGTTGCTCAAACACACGTGACACTATTAGGTGACCATAATAACATTATTTCATTCAAATCTTCATGTAACACAAGTTTATCAAATAATACAAGTTGTAACAAATAAATAAACAAATGATAAGTTGTTCTTTGAATATCCTATAGGCATGCTATGTGTCTTCTAACTGTCATCCTTGTATCTCTACACCTTTAATATATGTATAAAATAAAGTCAGCTATGAACATAGCTGGTGAGATTCCCACGGTTTGATATAATACGTAAAAATCATACAACTCATGGACAACTGATATCCTTTCCAGTTGGTATCAACCAACGTACTCGGGTAATCGCGCAAGTAAGGTCCTTTCCAGTTGGTAACAACCAACATATTCGGATAATGAGGCCCTTTTCCACTCGATACAAATGGACCTGAGTGCAAAGGGGGCGTATGATCATACTTATTGAGGCTACCACATGCAAGTAAATTCGAGCAAGTAATCAAATAACACACAAGTCCATATACTGAATTGTAGTTTGTAATTGAAATCATAAATACTTGAAGTTTTATAGGATACATATGCTACCCCCAAAATATGAAAACGTTTAAAAAGGGGTTGTGAGAAACTCACCTCGAATGCGAAGATAAACTTGTAATAAAGCTGATAGCACAATAACGAAACCAAAGCGATCGAAAATGCGCTTAAAGAATCCGAAACGTTTGAACTTATCGAAATATAATTAAAATAAAAACAAAGTCTAACTATCAGGATTGAAAAAAAGTTACTTATTTGTTATAAAGATGACGCGTTATATTTTAGTATTTTAAAGCGTTTAGGATTATAATATTGTTTTTAAGCTTTAACAATGTTTTAACGGAATCATGATTTTAATATTAAAACTTTTACAATGCACGGATTTGAATGGTGATAACGTTCTCGAAAATTATTTATGCTAACGAATTATAACTAACTAATTATAAAGCCGTCGAATTAAAGTTAGCGCATTTAAAGTTAACGAGCGAATTGATGCTAACGGGTTAACGGTTTATTAATATTTTAATATTATCTTAATTACAAGATTGATACTAAGTTTGAATATTATAACACTTACGGAAATTTGATGTTAACGATATATTTTATTTTGAAAACGAAAGTGTTCACGAATTATAAAATTTAACAAACAATAATTAAATGTTTTACAAGTTTAAACGAAACTTGACGGGTTTGAAAGATCGGGTTTTAGGTGAAAACGATAAAATTAATTTCTTATTAATTTATTTAACATAAAAAGGTGTTATTTGATTTATTATGATTTTTAAATAATTTATTTGAATTTTAAATCATTTTTAATATATTTGATTTGATTATAAATAGCTTGACCCGGGTTTTAACCCGGGTCCTCCATGCTAAATACCACATGCCAAACCAACTGTGCTAGCTTAGGAATTTGTTTTAGGAGTAGAAATATATATATATATATATACACACACACACACACAATGTCATCTTCTTCACAATGAAACCCTAGATCTTAAATCTTCAAATCCGTTCCAAGTTTGTTAAAATTAAGTTAGGGGTTTTAACTTACGGCTTACAACTATTCATAAACATATAAAAATTACCTGGAACTATGACGATTTGATGGTGAACGGAACTTGGCCGGAAACAAACTTTGACGGACAAATTCATGATTATAAAGTGTATTTTAGATTGAATTGATGTTTGGAACGAGTTTAGTTGAATGTTTACAATCCTTTTTATAGTACTAATTGAAACGTACACGGTTTAATTGTTTGTTAGTGGATTTGAATAATTTCTGGCGGTTGTTACGGTGGTTACAGGACCGATTTACAGTTTTGGACGATGATTAGCAAGTTATTATTGTTGATTAAGGTCCTTTCGTTATGGTCTAAGTCGTTACAATCGATTCATTGAGTTAATTGCGCGTTTTGAATGTTTTTTAAAAGATCGCCGGAGCCGGTCCAACCATCGGAATGCTTTCATCGGAAAATCGTGAAAGAAGGTAGGTGGGTTTCATTGTTTTATTTTTATATATTATAATTTGGATTATTTACACTTTAAACCCCTGATCTTTAAAGTTATATTAAAACAGAATTTAAATATAAATTACCAAATGAACCTTATACTTTGAGATATTATATAATTATAAAAGAATTTATGTAACTTGGAAAGTTTTTTGTATTATACCCGCCCGCATATCTTGGAAATTGATTAAACCGAAAATTTCAAATCCCAGAATTTCGTTATTTGCAAATAGAAAATAAACGAACGATGAACTTAAATCCTCGTTAATTTGAAATGGGTCGGGTTTTTTTTTTTTGAAAAGTAACGAATGTTACACCGTATGATACACGGGCTGTTAAAAAGTAAAATAAAAAAGTTAAATTTAATAATATATATATTAACATATCTTATAGATTCATAAGATATAAATAATTTACTAAAATGCATAGATTAGTAAGAATAATTCGATTTGCAATTTAAAAGTAAGAAAATTGAAGGTTATGAATTTATACTAATTAAGAAAAAGAGAAGACTAACATTAATTAATCTTAGTTGAGTTGGTAAGCCATAAACATTTTAAAAGTAAGGTACTGAGTTTAATTCCCACCAATAACATATTTTTCATTTTATCATTCATGAAAAAAAAATTGTAAAAATGGAACTTGTACACTTGGAGCTTATGTGGAGAGTCTAATTGAATGACAAGTGGAAAAATTATGTTGCTTTAATATATAGGTAGATATATAAACGAAATCCTTTAAAAGCTCTCTGTTTGCTCCCTAAATTTTCTCAAGTCATCAGATTGCTTTATTTGTAAATCGAGGCTTCTCATGCATTTGACCGAAATTCACGGGTATGGGTCTCACCAAACCCAGATAGCTATTAAACGGGTTATAACATCTCATTAAATTAAAAATTAATCTCACCAAATATTTAATGTGAAAATCCTATAAAATAGGATATACTCAAAATTAATATCTGATTTATTTTAAAAAATATTTTATTTATAATTAAGAAACAATTTTATTGAAAAAAAAATAAGTGGGTCATGGGTCACCAAATCCAGATAGCTTTTAAACGGGTTATAACCTATTATTTATTTGTGAAACCCTTTCATCATTAAACCCTAATGGGGTGTTTGGGATTCCTTATTTTTTTCCTTCTTGTAACTTATTAACTTTTATAAGTTAGAAATGTGTTGGGTAATGTGACTTTTTTAAGTTTTTAAAGAAGGAAAAAGGAGGTTTTGATAATTTTGGAGGGAGTAACTTATCAAAAAACAACTTATATAAGTCAAAAGGAGGTGCAAACAAGAAATCCCAAGCATGGCCTAAGTATATTATTTACTTTCTTAAAATAAAGAAATTTAAAATCCAAATAATAAATATTAAAAAACAAAAAATGTAAAACAACCACCGTAATATGGAGGATAAAACCTACCCAGATAACTCTTAAATGGGCTATAACATCCCATTAAATTAAAAATTAATCTTACCAAATATTGATATGAAAATCTTATAAAATAAAGATAAACTAAAAATCAATATCCGATTAAAAAAAAGATATTATTTATAATTTAGAAACAATTTTATACTAAAAAAATAAGAGGGTCATGGGTCACCAAATTCAGATAGTTTTTTAACGTGTTATAACATATCATTTATTTATGAAACCCTTTCACAATCAAACACTAAGCATATTAGTAACTTTCTTACAATAAAGAAAATTAAAATCCAAAAAATAAATATTAAACCCTAAGCATATTGTAAGTAACCCTCATAATACAGGGGATAAAACCTAGTTTAATATATTGTTGTTCTCTGTAAATCTTAAATATATATATGAATGAAACATATCTATTTTCTCTCAAGTCACCAGATTGCTTTATTTGTAATGGTGATTTCTCATGTATATGATCCGAATTCATGGGTATGGGTCTCACCAAACCCAGATAGCCATTAAACGGTTATAACATCTCATTATATTAAAATTAATCTCATCAAATAGTTGATATGAAAATCCTATAAAATAGGGATATACTAAAAATTAATATCTGGTTTTTTTTAAAAAGATATTATTTATAATTATGAAACATTTTTATAGTAAAAAAAATAACCGGGTCATGAGTCTCATCAAACTAAGGGTGCAAACGAGCCGAGCCGAGCCCGAGCTTGACTAGGCTCGAGCTCGGCTCGTTTAACTTACACAGAGCTCGAGCTCGGCTCGTTTCGAGCTCTATTTTCAAAGCTCGAGCTCAAGCTCATGAGTAGATTCTCAAGATCGAGCTCGGCTATGGCTCAGCTCGTTTATTATTTATCAATTATTTTTTATATAATTTTAATCATTTTTATATATTTTTTTCTATTATAATTTTATGTATAAAAAATATATATATTATTTAGTTAATTTTATTTATTTTTTTATAGCATTATATATATTAATTGATTATTATTTAATATATATTTTAAAAAATTATATAAATGACAGGCTCGTTTAGGCTCGCGAGCTGGCTCGATCTCGATAAGTGAAGCTCAGGTTCGGACTTGATTATTAAGCGAGCTTACTTTTAGGCTCAAGCTCAGGCTCGATTAAGCTCGGCTTGATCGAGCTTTTTAACGAGCCGATCTCGAGTAGCTCGCAAGCAGCTCGACTCGTTTGCACCCCTACATCAAACACAGATAGCTTTTAAACAAGTTATAACATCTCATGTATTTGTGAAACCCTTTCATCAATTTTCTTACAATAAATAAAACTAAAATACAAAAAAATATATTAATATTAGAAACGTATATGTAAAACAAACCCCGTAATCCAACCCTAATTTAATTTCGCAATATGGATTTAGTTACATTAGCGATTCTTTTTTCTTTCAAGTTTAACTTAAA
>NW_027503845.1:0-31907 GCF_021521415.1 Bidens hawaiensis
GCGCAGAACCTTTTCATCACCATGTCCTTTAGGTCATTCCAACTCATCGCCTTGATCTCTTCACGGGTCTTCCTCTGCTCCACACTCTCCCACCAATACATAGCCTCATCTTCAAAAGATTGAGTGGCATAACCGACAGCTTGGTCAGGACGGCACTCGCTAATGCGGATAACCTTATCCATGGCGGTTATCCACTGAAGAGTAGCGATTGCGTCTCCTAAACCAGTCAGCTTAGGCGGGTCACAACCTTTGAAGGACTTATAGTTGCAACCGCCTCGGCCCCTCTTCCTATCATCATCTTTCACAGACTTTACCTCACTCGAGTCACCCCTTTCCCTCTCGTCATCCTTTCTATTATTACCACCTGCCCCTTCAACGGTTCGTTCACGGCTCCCAGCAGATCCTTCGGGATTCAGGTTCTTCACAGCAGCAACTACAGCTTGAACAATGGCTGCTTGAACTGCAGGGCTAAGTTGAACTTCCTCGTTGTTGTTCTGGTCTCCTCCAGCGGCGCTCCCTTCATCTTCGGTGTGGGAAACTTCTTCTACCGAGGGTTGCCGGACAAGACGAGGCCTGCCACGACGTCCAGTGCGACCCCCAGTTCCCACAACTTCTCCAGCTCCAGCCATCAGTATTCTTAAAGGGAAAACACAAACATCATCATTCAAGGAACTATTTAGTACAAGGATAGCAAGGCTAACAGGTAATAACAGTGGCCAGCTGTGACTAGCTGATCACGTTGCTTTCCGTGTCCTATTCGCTTCCCTTTATGAGTCTATTTGTGCTGGTTCTACTTAAGCAGTTAGTCAAATCAAACAATCAATTACCTCTATCCTTATCATTCACGTATCTTTTCTTTCTCATTAACATATATCATTTAATCATACACCTTACCTTTACTGATTTTTGCTTGAGCGACACATGGCATTCTTGAACTGGCATCTTCTTTCTTTTCTTACTTAAATCCCATTCTCTGTTCGAGTCTAAGCATGTAGGATGCTTAAATCTCTCGAACTTATGCTCTGATACCAACTTGTAAGGCCCCGAACCTGGTAGCCCTACTTTAACGTCGGATTTACTCATAAACACAATCCTTCAAATCAGAGTTTATTAAAACTTTTCGCGGAATATAAAACATCAATCATTTGTTACAAAACATTAAATCTTTGCTTTGATACCATAACACAAAACTTTATATTCAAAACATTTTTACTTCTTTCTTCAGATGCCAGCCGTTCAATCCATGCCGTGTGTCATCCTCATGCTAACTCTATAATCAGCTCACCTGCGTGCATACTAAAAGTCAGCTACGCTGAGTGAGTTCTAGTTAATCAGGTATCAAACAATTTATTCCCATATATTACTTCCCGTATCCGAAGACACCTATTACTACCTTAACCTTGTATAAATATCCATAGGAGGATCGTCACGTAATATTTATTTAAAAGAACCATTACCATTACCCTACCATATATACTTTCCATAGGAGGAACACTATACTATCCATAGAAGGAACACTTTACCTTCCATAAAAGGAACACTATACCTTCCATAAAAGGAACACTATACCTTCCATAAAAGGAACACTATACTTTATTATTTAATATCCATGTAAGGAGCTAGTCACTTCCCTTGACGATACGTGCAATATCCGAAGATCGTTCACGTACCATCAAGCGATCATTCATATATTTCACATTATCCATATAAGGCATACACATAAAATTATATCCTTTCGTTCATACTTTCTTACTTTCTTTAGTATTATCTTACTTTCATATCTTACGTTATAAAGAGCATTACGCCCTACATTCCTCGAGTATTACTAGGGCTCGTTACCCTCTTCGTAACCATACAACCATACGTTATCATTTCTTTCTTCTATTATCTCTATCATGTTCATACACATAAACATACATAACATACTTACCTTATTCTTAGCGCTGCAACCTGACAGTACGTGCAATATCCGAAGATCGTTCACGTACCATCAAGCAATCATTCATATGTTTCACATTATCCATATAAGGCATACACTTATCTCTTAGGATAAGTGTATTGACAAACATATTGAGTATGCACACAGCCCCGAAAACGTAACACATAATGGGGCTAGAAACTCACCTGAACTCTGCTTCTTTCTTCTGATAGCTGTAAATCCCTTATTTATCTGAGCTCGGCTGACTGTACAAGTTACACGTATCATTACTCGTCTGATCTAATCTGGTGGCCTAGTATTAGCTTACTTTAACTTATCGCTTTATAATTTATTTTCTAATCAAACTTGGCTTTAGGCGAAGTTAACCCTCGGGCGAACTTGGCTTCAGGCGAAGTTAAGCCTCAGGCGAACTTAGCTTTAGGCGAAGTTAAGCCTCAGGCGAACTTAGCTTTAGGCGAAGTTAAACCTCAGGCGAACTTATCATCAGGCGAACTTAAACCTCAGGCGAACTTGTCATCAGGCGAACTTAGCTTGCAGGCGAAGTTCATCAGGCGAACTTAGCTTGCAGGCGAAGTTCATCGCTTGAAGGCGAAGTTGCCCAGATGAAGGCGAAGTTGCCCAGATGAAGGCGAAGTTGCCCAGATGTCCGCTGTTTCGGTTTCTGATCAACATTTCGGGCGATTTTGACACCCTTGTTAAGGTTCAATACCACCCACTACACTTCCCGACCATTTTCGGTCGTTTATACACTAAAAGCTCGGATCTTTAAACTTCCAAGATCAAGAATCATACCTTTTGAGCTTGCTTGGATCTCGTTTATCTTGGTATCACGTCTAATCTTTCTCTCTTACCCGGACCTCACTCGATCCTTCCTTCTTTCTCGGCCCGGCCGGCGGCGGTTTTGGTGTGCTTGGTGTGTGTGTATGTGTGTGTTTAGGAAAGTGGGGGAAAATGAAGATATTTTGGGATTTTGGGGGTATTTATATCCCTGAAATCCCATTCTCATTTAACCCATCTCAATTAATCCAAGTCCACAACCCACATCCATTACCCAACACTAGCCCGACCCATACCAACTCCTATTCTATTATTTATTTCCTGATAACCCGGGTAAACTTTCTCTCTATTATTAAGTAATATAATTAATATTACTTGGAAATTTCGGGATGTTACAATAAAAGATCGTAAATTGATTGGTATGAGATCTCATGATTGTCATATTTTGATGACACATATGATTCCTATTGCAATTCGTGGATTGTTACCTAAGGAAGTCCGACACACAATCACTGAACTTTGTTTGTTTTTCAACATGATTCACTCAAAAGTTATTGATCCCGAAGACCTAGATAAGCTGGAGAAGGGTATTTATATTACCCTTTGTGAACTAGAGATGTACTTTCTACCATCCTTTTTTGATATAATGGTTCATCTAGTATCTCATATCGTAAAAGAGATAAAGTCTTGTGGTCCTGTATTCCTGATTCCTACGATACATGTACCCCTTTGAAAGATATATGGGTGTGCTAAAAGGTTATGTGAGAAACCGAATCGACCAGAGGGTAGCATTGTTTAAGGGTATACCTCCGAAGAGGCGGCCGAGTTCTGCACAGGTATTTATATCACAACATTTATAATATAATATTTTCGTTAATTATAAAATTCATTAAAATATTTGATTTATTTACAGGTTATATGGAAGGGGTCAAAAGCATTGGCGTTCCTAAATCACGTCATTCAGGTCGACTTACAGGCGTGAGAGGAGTTGGTAAGAAATTAATCACCCCACTATCTGATGAGCTACAAAATGCTCATTTTACTGTTTTGCAACATATGACATGCATCGATCCTTATGTTAACGAACATAAGAAAATATTACGGTCGACACATTTGCATAAGACAGATAATTGGTATACCAAACAACATAAGCAGCTGTTTTCTGATTGGTTGAAGAAGAAGGTGGAAGAAAATTATGGTGAACCAAACGTTGATAAAACCGTGGAGAAGTTAGCGAAGGGGCCGGATTTTAGAGTAAGATCTTTCCAAGGATATGATATTAACGGTTATACATTTTACACTAAAAATCAAGATTATAAAAGTACAACGCAAAATAGCGGAGTTACACAAATAGCCTCAAGTACAACAGTCGACATAATGATGATCGCCAAAGAATCATATTACAGTGTCGTACAAGAAATTTGGGAGTTATCGTATTCTTCATTCACAATACCTTTGTTTAAATGTAAGTGGGTCAATAATCGCACCGGTGTTAAAGTTGACAAACATGGTTATACACTTGTCGACCTTTTGAACAGATGGGTATAAATCAGAACCATTCATTCTCGCGACTCATGCCACACAAATATTTTTTGTCAAAGACCCAAGCAAACCAAGATACCAAATAGTATTGCAAGGTAAGCGACGTATTCTTGGGGTTGATGATGTTGACGACGAGGAAGAATATAACCAGTTTGACGAATTACCACCATTTTCCGTTGGTACTCAACCAGATAATGACTTTACCACTCTTGGCACATCATACTTACGAACAGACCACACTGATGGGATATACGTCGAAAAACCAACATCAACCTAATAATAAAGGTTTGACATATTCCTATGCTTATATATTCTTTATATATAAATAACTAACTAAATAAAAGTAATTTTATTAATAAAAGCTTTTTGTTTTTTTTTAGGACAAATTAACAATGGTGAATACTTACAATCTTACCATGACTAAATGATATATGTCGATTATTTGGTTATACTTTAGGTTGTTATCCTAAGTGTTTTATTTCCGTTTTAGCCATGTATTAATTTTTGTTTACAAAACTTAGTTACTCCTTTTAATTGTTCAAACACATAATGAATCCAATTATTATTGTTTTGTTTGCTGCTCTAAACAGGCTTATCGGCTACACTTCAATAATCTTTCGAGTACTATAGGGTTTTTGGCTCGTTTGAAAATCTTGTTTACTTGCTGGGTATGGCGTTTGGTAAGAAACCGGTTTCAAGTCGAACCGGAACCGATCATAATGTCGACATTTAAAGTAGTTTTCTTTAAAATTAGATAATTATTATGATCATAATTCTTATTTATTTTTTACGATTATTCACATTCTAGTAGTTTCGCTTAATCCTATCAATCTAAATTCAAATTTATGGATCAAAACTTAAAAGCTTCGTTGAAATTCAGTTTTTAAAAAATAATTATGTTAAATATAGTATAACTCCAGATGATTGACTTCTTCACGATCGACTCTACTCTACGGACGACGAAATAATCCAAAGACCTAGGTACGAAATTCGCAACTCTAAATGCACGCACTCGAGTAGTGACGATCAGGTTTCAGGTTTGTTTTGTATTGAATTGTTTGAAAGTGAAATTGTAACTTCGATCGCATATAGATTTTTAACAAAATCAACCAGCTTTGTATATGAATGAACTAGATGACAGTTGGTTTTTTAATCTCTAAACTTGTAATTGTGCAACCTGTAGCAGCAAACCTTCCCTAAACGGGTACGACCCGGACCAATTAAGATGGGATTTTCAAACCCGGAATCGGACCATCCACAAATGGTTTGGTCCGGGTTTTGAAATGGGTTTTACGGGACGGGTTCGCGGGTATCACCCCTCCGTTATAGATGGGATATGTGAAACCATTTAATTTGTTGTTTTGCTTTCTTTTTTATGTAGATGTATATACTGTATTATGTAGGATTCAAAGTTGTTTTAATGGAGTAGTTGATATCATATTTAGAGACATACTTTTATTCAGAAGCTACTTTTTTAGGAATCAAGTTTGAAAATGTCCTACAAAAAAAAGAGAACGAGGGGAGTTGCAAAATGTAAAAAGAAGCTCTTGAATCCTGATGAAAGTACAATTGCCTTTGATGCAATTGGTAGAGCGGTCGGTAAGACCGGAGGGGAGTTTATGTCTTGGCTTGGTCAAGAATTCAGAAGAAGGATTCCGTATAATAAAACTGTTAGAGAGATAAATCCAAAAGAGTACGAAGATATCTGGCAATTCGCCAAGGTATTGTTTTCTTCTTTTTCTATATAATTTGAAAAAATATATTTTTGAATCTTTTGTTTAATAAGTAGGCAAAAGATTTGGGGTTCTTTACTGCCATGTTTAATTGTTCTTCCTCATGTTTAACTATTAATTATAATATGTAGGAATCGTGGAAGATTCCGAATGACGAAGCAAAAAAAAGTTACATTAGTAAAGGGGAAAGCTATAATGAGGAAACTTCGTTACACTCTTAGAAAAGATTTTGTTTATAAGGTTGGATCTCTCGATGAAGACGAAGAGAAAGATGGAAATGAAAATGAAGATGAAGATAAGGAAAAAAATCCTTTTAGCAAATATGATTATCTAGACAAGGGAATTTGGAAATCTTTTGTTTCAGCTGTTGAAAATGAAGCTTGGAAGGTTATTTGTCATTATTTATTAGTTTATCATTATTCTTTTTATTTATTATTATATTTGTATTTCCTAATTACTCTTGTTATAATATTTTTTTTAGAAAAAAAAGCCAAAAAGCACATAAGAGTGTAGAACATAACACTGCTCCTGCGCATTTAGGACGCTCTGGATACGCTGGACTAGAGCCCCACATTGAAAGAAGATGGAATCAGTTTGTTTCAATTTATCCATTCTTATTTTTTATTCAAGACGAACGTTCTAAAGAGCTGACGGTTAGTAAAGCGCATTTCAATCCGATCACAAAATTATATGAACTTGGAGAAGAGCTAGAATCGGAAGAAAAGTTGACAGCAACACTTGAACCAAAAAAAAAGAAAAAGAAGACCGAGGCTGTGAAGTTGGCGGTTAATGAGAGACTTGATGTTTGTGACTTGAGTCGTGCGTCTTGTAGTTCATCTACAGAAATCTTGGTAATATATTGTCAAAGTTTATTAATTTCTTTATTTTAAGAATATTTACCATGATTTATTGTTTTCAGTTTATTAAAAAATGTAAACTTTTACATCATGACGTCCAAGGCGCCCTTGAGGTTATGGCTATGGGTCGTGTTCATCCTAATCCTGGGAGGATGATTCATGGATGCCCAATGATAGATGGCTTTGTCAAAGTGCAAGTGGATAGAGTTGTAGAAGGTTATGGATCAACCCAACTTTTGCCTGAGTCATGTACAAACGAAATAGAATATTTCGAAGATGCAAAGGAAGTTTTATTCAGTGGCCATTTAAATTAATAAAGATATACTGCATTTTGTATAAATAATTATATACAAATTTCATTTGTTGATATACTAACTTTGTTTTCAACGTACAGACTTTAAACAATGATTCTTCCCAATCTCTAGAACCGTCTCACCATTCTATGAATACACCTTATAGGCCACATGTTATTTTAATATATATATAATTACTGAATAAATATTTGAAATAAAATGTTATTAATTTTGCCATTGTAGTTTGAGGCAACATATACTCAACAACATCAAACATTTCTAGATGAAAGAGATGATCAGTATCAAATATACTCCTATGCATTACAAGACGATGATGCTTTTAATGACTTGGTAATCACATTAATTATATATATATATATATATATGTGCGTGCGCGCGCGTGTGTATGTGTGCGCGTGTGTTACTATGTTTACTAACAATATCATTATTGGTTAATGTAGCTCGTTGCTAATCAACCTACAACATCCGTGTGTTATAGTCAACCTACCAAGCCTGTTGATGCTTTTATACCTTTAACTGAAAACATAAAGGTATCACAAGAAAGCACAAAATCGCCAGTTGCTGCTTCTAAATCTTTAACAGAGAAAACAGAAGTATCAAAAGGAAAAACAAAAATGCCTGTTGTTGCTGCTTCTAAACCTTTAACAGAAAAAATAGAAGTATCAAAAGAAAGAAAAAAAAAATTAAAACTTTTAGAAAAGGCGAGGTCTCGGCCTCAAAGCATATACGAATTAGCACAACAAGTGGCAATTTAATCTAAAAAATACTTGTCAGTACTTTGTATCGCGCCACCTGGGATGCATGAGGATGGTTTGGAAGAGACAGTTGAGTTTGAGGAGGTTTTACAATTATTTGTCAATGGTTTCGTAGAAGTTTGCTTTATGCATTGGTTTACAATGTATGTTTGACTTGTTTTTGTTTAAATATTATATTGCATTGTTTCTTACATTATAGCCGAGTGTTACTAACCTTAGCATGTTTCATTTCTACTTTTATTTTAGGTACTTATATGAAACTGGGAGACAAAAGGGTTTAAATGAAACCGTATATTTTCATCCTCGTTATATCGATGCTGATTTTGTCTCGGATGATGCTGACTTTGTGATTGAACACATCAAAAAAGTCATAACCTTTCGTAATGACAAACAATGGTTTATGGCACCACATATAATCCGGTATATGTAAATTTATTTTTTATATGTATCCGGTATCAATTTATATTATATATATCATATCAGGATCAATTTTTTTTAGTATCTCAACCTTCTTTTAGTTATTTGTAATTTTTATTTGTTAAGTGCTGTTTAAATCAGATCATTTTCATACTTATACAGGGGACATTGGGTATTGATTTTGCTTCAATGTCATCCGATTTCTAAAACTTGGAAGGGTCACATATTTGACGCAATTAAATCTACAAAGGATCCTTCAAATTATAAGATCACAAAATTGTTTTGAGAAGGCCACCAACCAAACAATAACGTGGGATATGGCAAAGGTAAGTTCTCTTTCGTTTTTATAGGGTGTTTCTGTTTATATTTTAATTAACTAACTGTTAAGTCATTTAAATAATTAGTGTCATCAACAACCTAACAGATGGGAGTGCGGTTATTGTGTTATGATGGCTATGTATGATTTCATGGTTTGTGACAAAGTGTAACGATTCTGACGAAACCAGGGATACCCTAACCGGTAGACAATAGTTACGTCATACCTAATGTCGGGTACATGAATTACCACAGTAATTATACGAGAATACATGGTTCACTGTATTTAATGTACGTGAATATATAATTCATCGTATTGAATATGCGATCAATCGATCGATAGTTATTGAAACCCGAACGAATCGAGGGTTCAATTATAGACGATATCTATAATATTTAGTTATGTTACGAAGCATTAATGCTTCGGGATAAGTAAAGTACGGCACAGAAAAAGAATTTCGATTTAATGGTACGTCGGTACATTAAACGAAACCTTTAATACCAAACCAAGCAAGAGACGATTGATCAAGCTGAAAAAGATGCACAATTAATGATAATATGATGTTTTAAGTCAATAAATGTCATGGTTTAATTTTTTAAAGTTTTTAAATCGGTTTTATATAAATTTCATTTTTAAGCCGAAAAAACGACCGTTTTAGCCTCGTTTTAAGCTGAATTAAACATTTAACCGAAAAACGAACTGAACCAGATTATCCAAAACATTATCCAGATTGCCGAAATCCGAATATGTGGCTAAAAATAGAAGAGGTGGGTCCCACCCCACCCCTCATACTTCCGATCGGACTCCACCAAGTCCCTCATTGCTTCATTTCTTTTTTCTAAACCCACATTCAACAATCCATCAATTCTCTCAACAATTTCATCCAAAAACCGAGAGTTCTAGCAAGAAAAACAAGGTAATGATCGAGTTATTCACGTGTTCATCTTCGTTTCTTGAGTTTATTTGCAAGAAAATGAGGTTTCAAGATGAAAACAGATTCTTGCATGATCAAGTGATGTATACGGGTTATACAAGGGATCTTGGTCCAAGAAAGGAGTTAAACGAATCAAAAACGAATTTTTACGGTTAAATCTTTGTTTTTGGAATCAAAACCGAAACCATGAAAGAAATGGCTTGATCGTGAGTGTAACTTGCTTGGTATTGTGGTATGTTGTTTGTAGGCTCTGTGTTTAGTGGTAGATAAGGCGGAAAGACGAGTTTGTAGCTTGTAGTGGCGGAAAACGAAAGGTATATTCGGTTTATGTTCGGTTTTGGAGATTTGGACAGATTGTTGATGCTTTAGAGTTAGGTCATTAAATTTTACAGAGGTGTTAAACACATGAAAATATGAGTTCTGTGAATATTTGGTAATTTTTGGATAAAGGATGAATATTTGGTGAATTTAATGCTCGGTTTTGGCCAAAAATGGTGAAAAATAGTTAAATATCATGAAAAATTCTGGAAAATTGCAGATAAGCTTTTTATATCATGTATAAGTCACACACAAAATTTGAGGTTAGTTGGAGAAGTCTAAGTAGGCTTTTCGGTTAAACGAGTTCTAGGGTTTTCTAGCTCGGTTTTAGTGAAAATGGAATGTAAAAGAAGATTTTGGTTCTGGAAAAATTAAAGGGGACTATGTGGATGGCAGGGGACATCCAGGAGAAATTTGGGATTTTTCTAAGATCGTTTGGTATTTACGACATATTTAGTGTTTAAATGGTGTTTAAAAATAGATAAATAAATTTTAAATATAAAAATTAATTCTGGAAATATTTTTATAAAATTCCCCACTGTCAAAAAGTGGTTTGTGCAAAATTTCAAGATCCGAGGTTAAACGGATAATTATTTGTGCTAATTATCAAACTTTTAAAGTTAAAACGCGTAAACCGGTGAAGTTCGCTTAAGCGAGCTGACTGGTGTATAAAAACCCTAAAAATGAACTATTTTTATATAATTGAGTTAAACAAGTAAAAATGAATCATCCGAAAATAATTCGGATGATTTGGGTATTTTTAACCGATTTAACAGTTTCCGGTACGCCAAAAACGGAATCGGGTCCCACGGCCAATCGGGGCGTCTAAACCGAGCTCTAATTTCACCACTTTAATTAAATGATCAGTCAACGACTATTTTCGGGTCGTGTGTGACCAAACTCATTTTTGAAACGTAAAAAAGAATAACCGTGCTAGGCACGCAAAACGAGAAAAACAACTAATAGTAATTATGACCATGGAACTCTAAAAGATATCACAACTGAGTCCGGAGAAGTGTTTCTGGGTTAACCTTGCCCCCGGAATGGGTACAGTACTGGGTGGACAGTGTCCCCAGATGTACCGGTTGTTACGGTTAAAGATTATATAAACAATATTTGTATAATAACGATCGTAGGGATCATATTATAGATTGGACGTGTTAATTGATAATGATTGTTGTTACCTGCTTGCATGTGCTAAGGTGAGTTTCACGAGCCCCTTTTTCTGAACTGTTTTCGAATATTTTCTCGGGGCGGAAGCATGTTTTTACTGAAATGTTTAAGTACATACTGAACGCATGGATATGCGTGGATTTATATATATTTTATTGTACGGGAATCGTACGGAAATGTACTAAGATGGTAATTGTCTGAGTTGCTAACATTCTAAGGCCCCGGAACACGAGTGATTAACTGAAAGCCGGTAGAGTGTGGATAGTACTATTGGTCTGACAAACCCAACTGGTCCGGCATGGATTTGCTGATGTTTCCCAGCCAGTTGCACATGTCTATATTGGGTGTTATATTTATTTTGCTATGTAATGTTAGGCATAGCGGTTTGGGGCAGGTTCGTGGGCGGAGTATGCCACGGGGTTGTGTGTGATAGTCAGAGGTTTCACTTGTGGGCTCAGCATAATTACATCGATAATAATATTATTTTATGATAATGATTTATCATGGTTTACTCGAATTGTGAAACTCACCAACTATTCGTAGTTGACCCGTTTTCTCACATGCTTTTCAGGTACAATTAAGATGAAGTGATTGCTTACGTGCTAAGTGCTTGATGTGTGTAAGATTTGCATGCAGGATATTAGGATACATTATAACAAATAGAATTGTGTATCGTATTGTATGATGTGTGTATCACCTAGACGGTAATGAAATACAAGATAATGTAATTTGAAGTATATTAATGTATTCAGTTTTCCTTATAAACAATGTGGTTGATATCAGAGGTGTCTGTTGCATCCCGTTTACGTTTCCGCTGCGGTTACGGGGTGTTACACAAAGTACGCATGGTAAGCATATTTATACACTTCTATTTATATATATTAACAATGTACATTAAAACGTAATCTAACTTGTATTATCTTTATGTTTTAGTTGCCAAATAAAATAAAAATGGTTCGTCAAGATGAGATTAATAAATTTGTGGAGCGTACTTTATAAGCGTTTACAATGTTATTTGCTAACCAAGAGGATGAGAAGGATGAGGAGTATGAATGAAGGTAAGTAGAGTATACTATCTATTTTGTAGTTATTTTTTTCGTTTTCTTTATTTTTTATAAAAAAATAATTGTTCAGGATGAATGAGTGAGCCTCAAAACACAATCATTTTATTTATTATATTTAGAGTTCATTACATGTATGTTTAAGTCACTTTGGCCCATTCAACCATTTTGACCCGTCTGTTTGACCCAATGCCTACATTCGCTAAAGGGTTTTTAACAACATAGATCACATATAATGTTAGATGTTTATAGGAACCCAAAAGGGCTTTTTATTAATGTTGATTTTAGTAGGCATGACTTAGGCATTTTAATTTTTAAAGTCATTTTTATTTCGTCTATTATTCCAAATACGGAATGTTCTTTATTTTAATCTTAATTTTATGATAGCTAATAGACATTTTAAGTTATTTATAAAATTTTCTTTGTTTTGTATATTTTCTTATAATTTGTATATATATTGATTTTGATACTAGATTAATAAAGGATCCAATATATGGTTAATGATCTACATGAAATATATATTAAAAAATAAAGCACATTCCATATTTGAATACGGATAGTCGGATAATTCGGATACGGATTGAGATTCGGATAGTTTTGAACACCCCTAGCCACCGCTGCATCGCCTGCGTTTTGTACTAGTGTGTGTATGTGTGTGTGTGTATGCGATTATTATAATAACATATTAAAGTGGTAACTTATTTCGAGGTGGTTATGTTTTTCGGTTCGTTAAAATGAAGTTCGTTTACATATATTAAGGTTATATTATTTAGAAAAAGAACTATGAAAAAAATAGCAAAATCGGGGTCCGGTTTATCAAATTAAAGTTTATCAAATGTCATATAAATATATTAATAAAACAAAACTGATTAAAATGAAGTTTTTTGAAAAAAAAAAGTTCAAAACCGGATCTCGTGGTTCGAGCATGATTGGCTGCTAACCAATCCATTCCTAATATAACATCGAATCCAGCCAGACTCATTGGGAGTAAATTGGCTTTAAACTGGTGGCCTAGTAAGTTTATATTTTCTTCTTGGAGTACTTCATGAATATGAATGGAATTTCCATCTGCCGTTTCTACCGTGCAGACTTGTGGAGTTTGGTTAACGGTTTATTTAAGGCTTGGCAAAACTTCGTGTTTATAAAACTTTGGTTTGCTCCAGAATCAAACAATACTTTAGCGTAAACGTTATTGATAAGGAACGTACCCGCAATGACGTCCGGAATCATTGCTGCTTCTTGTGCAGTAAACTGAAAGGCTCGTGCATTCTTCTTAGGTCCATCTGTGTTCTTTGCTTTGTTGTCAGGCGCCTTTATCAGCTTTGGACATCCGGGACGGATGTGGCCAGGTTTTCTGCAGTTGTAGCAAACACGACTTTCCTTTCTTCTACATTCTTCATCCGTATGTCCAGCCATTTTGTAATAATTGCAATACTTAGTTTTCTTAAAAGCGCATCTCCCTGAATGCCTTCTTTTTGCAAGTTCTACAGAAAGGATGAGCATAAGATTGCTCTCTTCCTTTCTTCCGAAATTCTTGGGAAATCTTTTGAGCTAAATCTTTCTTTTTATTTTCTTCCTGAGTTCGGACTAATCCATCTGTCATGGTATTCGCTAGCTCGACTGTTTCTTCAATAGTCTGAGGTCTAGCTGACTTTACCAGATCACGGATTTCACTTACTAATCCCCAAATATAACGAGAAATTAGTACTGATTCTGGCGAAGCCAAAGCCGGTACCATTCTTGCATATTCGAAGAATTTTGTCGTATACTCACGACACTTCACACTCTCCATCTTCTGGTTTAAGAACATAGTCGCAATCTTTTCTCTTTCATGAGGAGGACAAAATTTCCTTTCTATTATTTATTTAAATTCTTCCCATGTCATAGTATAGACTATGTGACTTCCTTTTGATTGGAGAATTGTGTTCCACCATTCCATTGCTTCATTAATGAAGAGGTTAGAAGCATATATTATTTTATCTTCTTCAGCACATTTACTGATTCTTATTATAGCTTCTGTCTTTTCTAACCAGCGTAGTGTTAAAATGGGTCCTTCATTTCCAGAGAATTCGGTTGGTTTACAGGCCAAGAAATCCTTGTAAGTACAACCGTGAATTTTTGACTTTTTGGGTTGTGGGTTGCTATTTCCTTCATTCACGCTATGACTAGCCTCATTGTTAGACTTGCGTTTATTACTCTCGGTTTTATGCCTAATTACGAAAACGGGTTGCCTAATAGCATCAGCAATTAAAGGAATTGCTTCAGTGATTTTCAGAGCTATCATATTTTTAATAGCATTCATATTCCAAAAGATTTTCTTGATTATGAATTTCATGATTATGCTCGTTTCCGGGATTGTGCTCATTTACGTGACTACGCTCATTTTCGCGATTGTGTTCATTTTTGCGATTGTGCTCATTTTCACGATTGTGCTCATTCGACATCTGAATTACATTTAAGAAAGGAATTATTAATATCGTAATCAAATAGTAAGGTAAGCAAGATATCAATAACACATAAACACATAGGCACATAATATGTCAATATCGTCGATCTTTGCGACATTTACTCTTTTTATATATATGCATCACTATATTTTACATCTACACATTATATATATGCGTCACTACACACCTTTCTTACATACATACATTTTTTTTATCAAAGAAATTACGATAATGAACATATAAATACTATATATATATGGCTTTATATATAAGGCTCTCGGTCATAGTACTTCTAGAGTAGGGTCTCCCCAACATTCCTTAGTCTATTGACGTTATCGACCAATTCTTCCCCATAGTGACGGAGCTCTGTCGTCATCTCCGGTGTCATGGTGGGTTAGTTTGCGGTTTCAGCCTGGAATGGGGCATAAGGATTTGACATCATTGTTTGATATTGCCAATCGTTCGTCCACCATTCTTCCATTTGTGCTTGACTAATAATATCATCATGGGGAAATGTATTATTTGGGTTTTGAGTTGGCATATTCAGGTTGCTGGAGCTTCCTGCACCTATATCATTGAATATGGGTTGAAAGATTTCACATTCATCTAGGCATCTGCCTAGTCGCTCCTCCATTGGTATTGTTGACATGGGTGGTGGTAAAGTTGGTGGTGGTTCTATTGGTTGTGGTTGAGTTGGTTGTTCAGGTTGTGGTTGAGTTGGTTTTCGGGTTGTGGTTGAGTTGGTTGTTTGACTGTGGTTTTTCCTTTCTTATTTCTTCTCAATCCTCGTTGCCAGTCTTTAAGCCTTCTTCTTCTTTTAGGCTTTGGTTTTTCTACAGCTAGGGCTTGAAAGATCATGGGTTCAGGTTGTTGTTGACTAGCTTCTCCTTCTTCTATATCCGTGGAGTTAACGGATATGTGTTCAAAAGCATCAACTAGCTCACTCATGCTGTTAATCAAAAAATATAAAACAACGAATTCCAAAGGAAAATAGTATTTATTTCACGTGTGGTTAAAACCTTATTTTTATGGTTAACACATAGGTTAATGCTTGTATTTCCTAACATTAATTTTTTTTAAGATTAGGTATTATTAGAATACTCATATTGCTTAAACCAGTGGCTCTGACACCACTTCAGCTGTCACAGCCCCCGACCCCTATACCCCGGGAGGAGAGCCGCGAACATTGATTGGTGGTATCGGTGTTTATTAAATTATTTTGCAGCGGAAATTTTCATCAGAACCGTAGTTAGGAAAAATGATCAGAGTTATAAAAACACCATGATTATTATTATGATAAAACGGGAATTTAATCCTTTTTGATACGAACATAATTCTTATAGGGTTAAACCCTTATTTACAAAACACGTTTCTTTATTCTTGTGACAAGCCACTTATTTAAGCTGGAAGCCCGGAGGCATCATTAATTTGTCTCTAACAAGTCACCTGAAACATGTTTAAAATATTTGATCAGCAAGAAATACTGATGAGTACATTCATTTGTAAATGACACATTTTACAGTTACAGCATTAAGATGTTTTTACATCTGCCTGCTTACAAATTACCGAAAGGTACTTTTCACTCGACCGTATCTATGACTGTGGTCATATTACTTATTGGCTAACACTTGTCCAATAAGTAACGTGTAATAGCCCAGTAGGCAAGCCTTGTATACAAAACCCCACAATACCAGTAGTAGCCATCCCGTAAGTCTACAGAGACTTAATCACTATAATGTATTTAAAATACTTTAAAAATATATTTGAAAACATTTAGACCATTTTTCATGAGTTTTATAGGTTTTGAAATCATCATGACAATGTCGGAAAAATAGTTTTCTCACGCAAATGTGAGTGATAACTCGAATGTCTCACCTTGTAAGTTTATAATTAAAGAACGCCTCTTGGTATTAAGCACCTAGGATAAACACAAGGTAGTATGTCTAAGTTAGTATAAAACCAATAATCATAACGATAATCAAGAGATTAGAAACTTTACACGATGTCACAACGTCATAACTTAACAGGCAGAGCTTTTGGATTCGTGTATATTTCTTTCGATCGGATAGGATATCGTTGCGATAACTCGGTATTATACTTATAATATACTTATATGAGTGTGTGTGTTCAGAGAGAAAAGAGACTTTTGAGCAAAGAAATGAAGTCCCGTTGCCTTTCTATTTATAGTAAATTTCGGACCCCATCGTGGTACGCGATGGCCATAAATAGAAAGCCGTCGCGTATCGCGAAGAATGTTGTAGCTATGTCGAGTAAGCCCTAGGCCTGCTACGTGGCACGCCAGGTGGTAGGCTACGTGTCTCGTCTGCGTAACCTCCACGTCGTGGTACGCGATGGGTAATCTAAACCCGTCGCGTATCGCGATGGAAGGATTGCAAAGTGCGCCATCAAAGCGCCACATTGCGCTCATCGCACTTCGCCTGAGCCCGTGCCTGTGCGCGTTCGGGTGCTTCGCACCCTCAGCTAGGACCACTGGGTCTGATATGTCTTATAAAAACATTAACATATGAATTGTCTTTCTTATAAAGAGCTCACTAGTTTTATAATCTAGCGATGTGGGACAAGATACTTACACTCCTATTTATACTAAAGGTGGAAGCCTCTCTTTTCCTTTTCTCCACCAATGTGGGATGGAATTTTCCTTCTTTCATTTCCTTACTTTCATTTCCTTACTTTCATTTTATGGTTTGTTATACGCATAAGTATATGCATGCCGTAATGTATAAGTGTGACGTATATGTATAGCGTATATGTATGACTTATGCGCTAGATGACTTATACGCGGGGGAGACTTGCACAAAAGACATGACTTATACGCTAATATGATTTTCCAAAATAAACGAAAGCTAAACATCGTATATGTACGATATGGACTTATATGATATATGAAGTAAAGATAAGTAATTATTTAATACGGAAAGGTAACGTTTATAACGGGAATTGACTAAGAAATATAATATAATTAAGAGTAGTTAAGTAATGCTTGTTAATTGATACACAGTTAGCCATGCACAGCTCAAGAAGTGAATTACCGTAAATTCAGAGAGGAATCGTTTACATGTGAGTTTCTAGCCCCTTTTCTTGTTTTGTTTTCGGGGCTGTGTGCATACTCGTTGTGATTAGTTAATACACTTACCTTAAGTGTAACTGTATGCCTTATATGATTTATGTGATAGTGATTGAGGTTATGAATGAATGTTTGTCGGTACGTGCACGATCTTCGGATATTGCATGTATCGCTAGGAAAGGTGATCGTTAGAAGATGAGATTGTTTTATATATGATGCATGAATGATATATGTATGTTATATGAATGATTATATACTATATAGTAAAACAGACAGTTGGTGCCACAAGATGGATTTCAAGGTCTTTTATTTGTTGGTTATTTTTTTGTTTTTTTTTTGCAATTTGACTTTTTCTATTCTATTTTCTTTTGTATTTGCAACAAGAATAATTTTAAGTTTTTGTTATTATTTATTTTTTGGTTTTCTACAAGTTAACTTTTTAATTGTTTTTTTATACCGACCGATGTCGCACCCATTTTGATTTTCTTTTTTAGTATTGATAGCATATCAAACGTAACAAGAACCATCCTAACGTCAATTTTTTGCTTACTTAACGAAAACAGACTGCATTCATGTAAACTCTCTACATCAACGTTCGACACTGACAATGCTAGGGTTTTGATGCGATTTGGTTTTTTTTGTTTTAGTTCCGGTACCGTAACGAACGAGAAAGAAACCGACCAAGTCCGCGCAAAGTCACTGCCTTTTGTTTTAGTTCCAGTACCACCGTAACGAAAACCCACCAACTGCCATTTTTGTATTAGTTATGGTATCGTAAGAAACCGAATGAATTTATGTCGACTTATCATCTCAACGCTTAAGTTTGACCACCACCCAGATTTTACCGAGTGGCCCGGCGCAGCGCGCCGGGTAAATCCTAGTTACTATAGTATAAAATTGATGGTTTGATGTCGCAAGGGGCTAATGGTTCACTTGGCGGTATCTGATTAGTTCATCTATTTTCTTAAGTAGCTTGTTTTTGGTTATTTTAGTTATTATTATTGGTACATTGTTGATACCGGCTGAATTTGTGTTGATTCATGACCTTAAAATGTTGGTTATTATATTTTTTTCTGGTTCGTTGT
Source organism: Bidens hawaiensis (assembly GCF_021521415.1). Lineage (NCBI taxonomy): Eukaryota > Viridiplantae > Streptophyta > Magnoliopsida > Asterales > Asteraceae > Bidens > Bidens hawaiensis. The sequence continues at coordinate 18,754 of NW_027503845.1, forward strand.
TTTTTTACGTATGATAGTTTGTTATGTTTGGGCTAAATTTCATTGGTTTGTGACAACACGCTTTTCTTTTTTTTTAGCGCCATATCCTTTGATATATAAGCCGAGTTCGCATCGATTTGTGGTAGCAACGCGTAGATTTAAGTTGTCAAATCATTCTAAACGAACCAGTTTTGGTAGCTTTGGCAGCTTCATTTAAAAGACTACATTGGTCATTTTGTTTATTAAGAGTATGTATGAAAGTTTATAAAAAAAATATAAAGAAAGGTATGGTATGGTTGTATGGAAAGAAGGGAATCGGTACCTAATAATACTCGACGAAGAAGAGACCGGACCCTAACAATATCTGAGGTAGAAAAGGACCAAGCCCTAATAATACCCGAGGAAGAAGTGTAACAACTCGGTATTTTAAAATTAATATTTTAATTAAATACCCGACCACTTTCGATTTCCGAAAAATTCTATCGCGTTATCAAGTAACTTAACTAATATTATATTAATTATAATTTTAACTTTCCATATATTACAATTTTATCCCAAACTTAAACTTTTACCTCTTTATACTTCCATCCTTAAACCTTAAGGACTAAATAGCAAATATTACGATTCTTATCATCCTATCCCGTATAACCCAAGATCCGACCCAAATCCATACCCGTATTCGCAAACCCGATAACTATTGAGGTGTCTTGGACCTTAATTCTCGCAGAAATTATGGAAATTTGACCAACTATCGTTTTATACATTCCATAACAGGCTAAACCGACTGTTTAATTTCATTAATTCGGACGTATTTGATGTTATATACCTAACTAACCTAGCCGACTTCCTTGGATCATCAAACTATATCATAATGAGCACAATAATTCAATTAAACCCTACCTCGTCTTCCAGTTGACCCGACGATCAAAAGCCATAACCTTAATTCCTCAAACTTTCAACTAACCTCGTTGTTCATGCGTTTTTTTCGGCTGGCTACCTACGTTCATCAATATACAGTTTATCGATCACCAAAACCCAATTAAACCTGCAGAAAGCAACTTCTCCCCATGGAGAATCTAAACCCCATACTTAATGGTATATTACAAGCCTGCACATACGATATTTTTTTGGATCGCGTTTGGCCGGCGAAGTGGTTAACAATTCATCATCATTCTGTCATCGTTTGAGGTAAATAAAACATGATCCGAGTTAGTTTTTACCCATTAATAAAAAGCCCTAACATTAATCAAACTAATAATAAGCAGATCGATCAATTGGAGTTTTAGGGTTCATAGGGAATTAGCGGAAAGCTGGGTATATGTTATAATGCTTTGTTTTCAGTTAATACTCAATTGAATTGGTAGCACAGTTGGTTGTTGGTGTTGTTTGGATCTGAGAACCGGCCAGGGGCATGGGTTTGAGCCCCCTGGACGCGGTTTTGGTTCTTTATTTTTGTTAATTCTTTTTAAAGGTTTAAAGGCTTATAATATATTATAATTAATATTACATATCAAGTAAATATTATTTTATTAAAACCGACCTTGTTAAGTTATGTCTTTGGTCAAAATCTCGCTGAGAACTTTCGTGTATATACATGTATACATGTTTGTGAATGTGTGTGTATATATATATATGTCTTTATAATATATGTATTTATATATATATATACATTTTTGTTATTAGATAGATGGTACAATATATATAAAGAATTACGTTAACTATAATTTTTTGTAAACCGATTTTTGTTAAAGGTTCGAAATACTTATTCATTAAAAAGATTTCTTACTTCATTTATATATATATTTAATACTTTTATTTAAACGTTACTATTACGTATTATAATTTGCTACTTAAATACTTACCAATTTAAATGTTTATATACTTGTATTTTATTTATTCGCATAATTATAAGTATATATATGATTAAAAGTAGTTATTTAATTTATTAATTTATAAATTGGATTATATATAGATAAATCATATCAAGTTGACAAGGGTGATTTTATAAATATAAAAGAATAATGATTTAAATAAATAAATGATAATCTATAATATTAGTCTTTACAATAATAATCACTATGAAAATCAATCGTTCGATTCAATAATATTCTAATTACAACATAATTCAATTCGCATCAAAATCTTAATTAATTCATTAAACGTGTTGTCTCATTATTAATTAATTCGTAATAGTATATTATTAGGAATCCTTGACGGTAAATTCCGAAGGGTTTATCTTTCTCACATCCTCACTTGTGTTTTGTTCTACTAATCAGGTGAGTAATCACTCCCCTATTTTACTTGTTTTCAAATGTTTTGGGGACGCTTGCGTACCATTATCATATTATTTATCTTATTATTTCTCAAACGCAAACTGTGATCTTTGTGCTGTGTATCAATTGAATGATTGCCTGTTACTTGCTAGTTGCTTACTTGCTTACTTGAATCGCATTCGGATAGGTCCAACATAATCTCATTATAGTATGATCATACGGCCGTCGTAGTGGCCGGAGCCCGATCGCATTGGCAATGGTTTCACCGACACCTCATTTTTGGTAACCAATGCCCATTCGCATGGCAACGGTTTAGCCCTTTCTTTATGGTTGACTGTTTATGTATCTGCTATGGTTTAATTGTTTATACTCACAGATAACAGTTTTGCCTATTTTTATTCACTTATATCATTATATATTATTACCAGTTTTGTTTGTGTCAAAACTGGTGATCTACTCACTCAACATGTGTTGTTGACAAACATATATTTTGTACGCATTTGCAGGTCATAGATTTGGATTGCTTATCGAACTGAAGCTCACATAGAGATGACTTTAGGATAAAACATATACAAGAATAGTTGGTTTTGTATTTGTAATTTTCTTTATTCTTATTGTATATGAATGTTATTTGATAATAAATAAATTAATTAGATATTGTCGCTTTATAATCTTGCATGATAGTAACCTTGTGAGCTGTGACAATCAGATCACGCCCCGACATTTAAGATAGGTCGTTAGTGGTGCCTTAGTAACATTCTTAGGAACCCCATATGTGCTTATTTGTTTACCTGATGTGTTCTATTTGATTGTTTACAGCTTACGTAATTACTTGCTAGATTAAGTACTTATTTAATTGTTTATTTTATTTGTCATACACACACACAGCTCCGAAGCTATGCTTCACTCTCATATTATTTTATTACTCCGAGACTGTGTTTCATTATCAAAGTATTTCTATAACTCCGACACAATGCCTCATTCCCAAGATATATATTTACATTTAAATTTTTGTTGATTACCTTCGTTGACGGGAATTTCTTTTAGGATTTCCTAAGTTTTGTTTTTACCTTTTAAGCGTTTAACGTAATCAGTTAACGATAACATTTTTCCATTGTGTTTTATTGTTATTATTTTATTACTTTTAAATGTCTAGTCAAGTGAAAAATCCATGGGACGCCTTGTACACGCCAACTATTCATTTTCACAATTATTATATTTACGATATTTGGTTGAAGCATTATCATGTGTGGTGATATACGAGATACCTTAACTACTCATACTTACATTTGTCATTCGTTATTTAGTTTGGTCGGTTTAAACGACACGTACACTCATGGGCCAACAAAATATCATGGCCAAGCTCATGGGAAACCCAATATATCGAGAAACTTACATTATTTATTATTTGTTTATGTATTTTATTTTATTTGAAACAAGTTACGATTTGACTCAATTACTTAATTAATCAATTACATTGAACAAAGACTTATTGATTCAATTCATTCCCATACTCACAAATATTTTTATTTCCATAAAGGAGCACAAATCATTCACTCACTGGGACTCTGTTATCACAAGTCCATCTAAACAATTTACTATTTAATTATCTAATCGGTTATCTTGCACTCATATTAAAACATTCACAAATTATCAAGAGAAATTACTGATTATTTTCTCATATGCATATTATAATATTATTAAACTATCAAATATAATAAAAATCATTATTAAATACCTTACTAATTAAACAATATCCCTCATGTTCACGATTATCACGTTATCAATTAACGAACTTGTCACAAGTAACTCAATACCCCCAATAACTATCAATTACATCTCAGTTATCACCCTCAAATTTTAAGTATTAACATTTTAATTTGTTATGCTTCGATAAAATCTCATATCAAATCATCTGATTGATTATATCACCTACTTAACGAACTATCGTATAGATTACCTCATTTAAATTCTGACTTATCCTTAAGTCATGATTAACGTTAGCACAACTTCTGTCGAATTTCACTTTTACTTTAATAACTAATAAGAAATTTATACAACTTATTATTTATACTCATTTAATTTCAATTTACATAATTATAGAAGGATTTCTACATCAAACAATATAGATAATATATTCTCTACACCCGCGTTATGACCACAAGTACTGTCAAAGAGATAGCTCCTACAATCTCTAGGGTATAAATTCTAACTCAAAACACTAATGCAATCAATTTAATCTTGTTCACTAATTTCTTTTAAGATATGTTTCTATTCATTTACCCTTACTCACCCTCATAACAACGCATTGTTCTTTACTAATTCACACCGAGTTCAAATTATACCGGCACCGTACCGTACTACCCATGCTCATTTAGCTTAAACCTATCAACTCTATGCCTTCCAGGCTTTCTTCATGTAACAAGGTCGTTCTCGCTTATTCGATTCTAGTCCCGCAAGACTTAATTTCATCAAACTTACCTTAGTCAAACCTCGTTTTCACAAATCTATTCGAGGTTCCCCAAATCATTCGATCTCAATTATTTAAGTTTTCATAAGCTCAATTAACAAATGCGTTTTGAATTAAATCAATCGTAGTTTTGTTTTCACAAAGAAGATTTTTATCGTCCTCATCATTTTTCGTATAAACGTATTTTGTATTCAATTATACCTTAAACGATTATTTGTCTAAATTAGTTAGTTTGGAACAAACCCAACTTGGAAAATCCATCATTTTAAGTATCTTTTTCGCATACAATAAAATTTTTCTTATCTTTCCAAAGATCAATATTGTTGGTTGCCGTACTTATCTATACGTTTGGTTTTACTCAATCAAAATTATAAGATTTGGTTCATTAACATTTCGTCAACTGATCAAAATATTTAGATCCTTATAAATCGAAACAAATTTCTTTCTTTCTTTTTTTTTTCAATTATAAAAGACACAATTCGACAAGCAGTTATTAGTTATTATTCAATTTGTCTTTGCCCATTTACCTTGTTTACTTATTAAATTATTGACAACGTGTCAATTTCTACTCTCAACTTTGATTTTTAACATTTTTGTACGTCGTGTATTTATTGATCTCATGCATTACAATTTACCTTTCATCTTATAAATTTTTTTTATCGTTGAAATTGAGTTGTTATTGTCCTATTATTAATTGAACTTGTCATTATTTAAACAAAATTATTTCCGCTATAGAATTTTATTTTTCCATTCTTTAAGTTAATTTTCACTATAAAATGAATTTCATTGAATTCCCATGGTGATTTAATTGCAATTTTATTATTAATTTTTACTATTATCAAATTATAAAAATTTAATTAGAATAGGACTATCTAGGTGATTCGTGAATATCCGCTTCACAATTTCATCTATTTACAGTTTGTTTGTATACATAAATTTTTGCATTAATATTTTTGCATTTTCAATTACTACTACTACTAGTACTTTAATATTTTAACTTACCTCATCTTAAATACACAATTACGATATTTCAATGTTGTATAAAGTTCTCTTTAAATTTTATGAGTTTCTCATTTAACTAAACTAAATCCCTCAAAGTCTTCGTTTAAGCTGGTTCAAATTTGTACTCTCGATCTTATGAATTCTAACTCGAATGTTGCAATATTTAAAAATTTCACAGGTTATTATTCGTCTACAATTATCAATTAATTCATTCATAAACTGTTGTTAATGTAATCCTTGCAATGATAGAATTTTTGGTAAGTTCACGTAATTTTTTTTGTTGGCTCGTATCCCCACTCTCTTTCTTCATAATCGATCTTGTCGACGCATCATCTATCCCAACTTCAATGTTTCCGTTTCTCTTAACTTTTAAGTCACTTTAATATTTTCACTAATTTCATTAATCAAACTTGAAGGTTCACCTAAATTGCGTTATTTGAAATATTTTATAAAATCTTCTGATTTTACACTTATAGTAAATCAACTCCCAATGGTCTTATAATATGTTAACACTTTCCTCATATTTATAATAAATTAATAACTTTTCTCACAAAACCATGGCTTTCATATGTTTTGTAACCACATGATGGGACGAATTATGTGGACCATCCGACGATCTAAGTAATTATGGAGGCCTACATAATTATCCAAATCCTCCCGTGGAAATCATAATGCAAGCAATTGTGTATCACAATATAGAATCAAAAGTAGTTGGGATAACGGTACAAATATAAAGATGATAAGGACATGGTGGATACGCCGCTGGTACATCCTATATTTAAGTGCCCTTATTGGATTTTTATTTGGAGTGTTATTTTAACTATTCAAAGTTCTATGTTATGATAAATTTTCAAAGTTATATTTATTTTTTTTCTTTTCTTTGTCTCAAAAGTAAATGGTGTTGTTAAAGTATTCTTTAATTTCGGGACGAAATTCCCTAAAGTATGGGAGACTGTAACAACTCGGTATTTTAAAATTAATATTTTAATTAAAACCTGACCAATTTCATTCTATCGCGTTTATCAAGTAACTTAACTAATATTATATTAATTATAATTTTAACTTTCCATATATTACAATTTTATCCAAAACTTAAACTTTTACCTCTTTATACTTCCATCCTTAAACCTTAAGGACTAAATTGCAAATATTACCATTCTTTGCATCCTAACCCGTATAACCCAAGATCCGACCCAAATCCATACCCGTATTCGCAAACCTGATAACTATTGAGGTGTCTTGGACTTCAAGTATCGCAGAAATTATGGAAATTTGACCAACTATCGTTTTATACATTCCATAAAAGGCTAAATCGACTGTTTAATTTCATTAACTCGGACGTATTTGATGTTATATACCTAACTAACCTAGCCGACTTCCTTGGATCATCAAACTATATCATAATGAGCACTATAATTCAATTAAACCCTACCTCGTCTTCCACGTGACCCGACGATCAAAAGCCATAACCTTAATTCCTCTAACTTTCAACTAACCTCGCTGTTCATAGCATTTTTTTCGGCCGACTACCTACGTTCATCAATATACAGTTTATCGATCACCAAAACCCAATTAAACCTACAGAAAGCAACTTCTCCCCATCGAGAATCTAAACCCCATACTTAATGGTATATTATAAGCCTGCACATACGATATTTTGGATCGCGTTTGGCCGGTGACGTGGTTAACAATTCATCATCATTCTGTCATCGTTTGAGGTAAATAAAACATGATCCGAGTTCGTTTTTAACCATTAATAAAAATCCCTAACGTTAATCAAACTAATAATAAGCAGATCGATCAATTGGAGTTTTAGGGTTCATAGGGAATTAGGGGAATTATGGGTTTATGTTATAAAGCTTTGTTTTCAGTTAATACTCAATTGAATTGGTAGCATAGTTCGTTGTTGGTGTTGTTTGGATCTGAGAACCGGCCAAGGGCATGGGTTCGAGCCCCCTAGACGCGGTTTTGGTTCTTTATTTTTGTTAATTCCTTTTAAAGGTTTAAATGCTTATAATTATATTATAATTAATATCACATATCAAGTAAATATTATTTTATTAAAACCGACCTCGTAAAGTTATGTCTTTGGTCAAAATCTCGCTGAGAACTTTCGTGTATATACATGTATACATGTTTGTGAATGTGTTGTAACATAGAGAAAATTTCGAGTTCAAAATATAAATTTTCCAAAGTCTAGGGACTAAATTTGCCAAATTTCAAAGTTGAGGGTTGAAAATAAAAATTCTGATTTTTTTGACCCATCGCGCTATGCGATGGGATGTCTGACAGCGAGACACGTGGTTCGCCACGTGGCCACACGTGGCACCGGTCGCCACGTGGCCACACGTGGCATGACGTCCACCACGTGTCAACACGTGGCACACCGTCTGCCACGTGGCGACACGTGGCGGGCCTACTGTCTGCGTCACCAAGGATACCTCGCGGTACGCGACGGGTGTTTTGAAGGCATTCGCGTACCGCGATGGGATCCCAGATTTTGCCTATAAGTAGCAAGTCCGGGATCTCCATTTGACAGACCAAATCAGCTCACTACTTCCTCTCTCTAACCTCTCTCTATAATACCATAATCACATAATCGATCCACCTCGAAGTTCGTGCCATAAATCTCTCGATAAGCGTGTCCGATCCTCGATTTTCGTGTCGACGTTACCTAGAAGTTTGTGCTACCCTCCACCCTCATTCAACCAAGGAAGGTGTTGTTCTCGAAAGGTGTACTATCAATTGTTGAAGATTGGTGTCGACGTCGGCGTGCCAAGGTTGATCGAGAACTGAAGCGGCGTTGGAGTGCTGTTCGAGTTCTTAGGGTTTCCGAAACGCCAACAAAGGTTAGGCGTAATGATAAATGAATATAATATAATATTATATCAAAGGCTTAAGCCTTAAGTCGAGATTATACTTGATACCTCGATAAAATAAATGTAAACATAACAAAGAAACAAGAGATAAGAATATGAGCAATGATAAATATATGCGTGTGTAAGTATATATGATTATATTCTTTGTTATGAAAGTTATTATTTAAGTAATAATGAGTATTCTTAAATAATAAAAGAAAAAGAATACGTTTCTTGGAGAAGAAGAAACGTTGGGTTTTTATATAAACTAAAGGTTTATAATTGCTTTTAAACTAAAGGTTTTCAAGTAAATGAGATAAATGAACTAAAGGTTCATTGAAGTATAAAACAAGACTAAAGGTCTTAAGCCGGATTGTATATCCGACTAACAAATGGTTATACTCGTACTATAGGTGCGAGGTAGCAAGGGAAAGACCCTCGGACGGTTTTGAAGCCGATCCCAAAGAGAAAAGATGAATACGCCCCCAAACTTTTATAAACTTGTTTTCAAAATAAGTCAAACATGTTATATGAAATTGTTTACAAGGAACCATGTGCTCCTAAAACCGTATTAAATAAGAGTATAAACCTAGCCCTCATGCTGTGGTATACGTGTCTCTGGATCCTTACATAGGTGGTACTACGCGATGAATGGGCACATCGCACCACCCTTGGTCGTAGGATGCCGTCCTGCAGGGAGTACGACCGTTGTGTATATGTACGGATACTTAACTAAGTCGAAAGCTGCGGTGTTTGCTGGGGTGACCTAGAGTAGAGGCTTGAGTTTATAATGTGTTATTTAACTTTGTTATTCCTAAGCCACGATGGGCCGAGGCAGGCGTAGTCTCGATGGGTAATAAAGTAAAAGGAATTATTTTTGCGTCAACGTTTTCACCAGCATTCGTTGCTGATGTATTTCACTTACATTTTGCAGGTGAACAAGTTTAGCGCTTGGAGTGTCGAAGTGCTACTTATATATCCGATGGCTCGGATTTATTTTGTAAACTTAACATAATAATATGGTGGTTTGTAATTATAAACAAGTAAATGTTTTGTTAACTCAAACGGGTATTTTATAACCCCGTCTTTTGAGTGTATATATAAATGTTACATTTTCGATCCTTAAAGTTTTATAAGTCTTCCGCAAACTAACGCAACTCTGAATCTTTTACAATTATGGTACCAATATATGTTTCATGCTCCTAGGCCGTGTTTTGGGGTGTGACAAGTGTTGGTATCAGAGCTATCGATCTTAGCGAATTGGGTATCATAAAAAAATACCCAAGCTTCGATCCAAGTATAGGAAATAATTGTTTATTTGTTTAGGGATAAGATAGGCTGGTAACCTTTCTTTCCCTCTCTACATTCTAAACCACCCTTAATAGATGTCATTTAAAGCTTATATGGAGAATTATGTACGCAAGGAAAAAGAAGCAGGAATCGCTGAACCTTACCCCGAGGATAATATGAGTGATGGTTATTATGAGGCATACTTTAACCAAGATGTGGAACATGACTTGTCCAAACCTGTATACTACCCCGGAAGTAGACACTACCCAATAGACGTTCCCGATAGTCCACCAAAACAAGGAATTGAGCCACCAAGGCACTCAAGTTACCATTAACCAACAATACCCATGTATCATCCCTCTGAAGTACCGATGTATCATCCATTGGAGATCCCCACTTACCAACCATCGGAAGTACTCAATGTTTCCCAACTGGATACATACCACCAAATCCTCACCCATCCTATGCCTTCCTTTCCAACTTACCTATCAAGGAAGAACCAAGATCCCCATCCTCTGACTGGATGCAATGCCACTCTGATCAACGACGATGTCATGCCGGAAGCTCCACAATTAACGAAGTCAACTCTCAACCCAACAACGGTGAAGGGACATCCCGTAAACCAAGAATGAGGGTCATGATGTCCTTTGAACTTTTCAAATGGCTTCAATGGTGAATGAAACTACACAACCCATGGAGGAAGATGAACCGGAAGAAGAACCCGAAGAAGAGGAGGATCTCGACAAAGAAGAGGACCCTGAAGAAGAGATCGGGGAAGAACCGAAAGAAGAGCTTCCTGAAAACCCCAATGAGATATCAAGATCAATGGAAGGATCACTCACTTCCCAAACCCAAGCTACGGTTCTGTTGATCCATATGTTCAGTACCTCGAGAAACTCAGGAACCAAGCTTCGTCAAGTTTCCCACCATTTCAAGGGGAAATCCCATCAACTGAAGAACAAGCTTTGAGATCCGAGAACAAAACCAAGCTACCAAGACTTTCTTCTACCTAGCCTCCGACATGACTTACGTTCCGTATCCAGAACCAAGGAACCACTATGAGATGGTGACATTGGGTTACCGCGACCCACAACCACAATATGGATACCCCAACGTAGTCCCGCAGTCGTATGAAGAACATTTGGACCGCGCTTTGCACGAATCCGACGATTGGAGGAAGAAGGTAGCTGATGAAGGAAAGAAAAAAGAAAAAGATGGGAGAAACACTTCTTCGCAAATGCAAAAAATTGACGAAGGTTGTGAAGAAGTTCTTGAAAGATTAAACATGGTGGAATAGGAATGCAACATGAAGTTATGTGTATAATGTAGGCTTGTATAATATGTGAAATATGTATGTAACAAGAACGTTTGAACATTCTTAAAATAAGGATAAGATGAACTATATATATATATCAAATGATATATATATATGTGTATGTGTAATAAAATAAAAAAATATATATCTTTTGTGATATATATATTAATGTGTATTAAGAGTATATGTTTAATAAAGAAAAATGTTGTTTAAATTTCAGATTTAAAAGTTGAAAAAGAAAAAGATAATGTCTGAACAAAGTAACAACATTGAGAAAAATCGAAAAGAAAAAGAAATAAAAGAAAAGGGGAAAGACCCCGTGGAAAATCGAGAAGAAGAAATTCCCAAAAAATATATAGATAAAATACAAAAGATGATTAAAGATGCGGTTAGGGAAGAATCCATGAATAGATCCCATTCTAGGCAATCTAGAAATTCTCGATCTGTTAATCCTTCTAAGCTCGTTAAATCCCGTCCGAAACCGTCTCGTGTCGAGGAGAGTGTTCATGAGTCTAACGCCGATGGTGGAGTTAGGCGAGGGTTCAAGAAACTCAAAATTAGTGGGTGTTCGTTTAAGGACTTCAAATACTATGGACCGAAGGAGTTCCATGGTGATAAAGGAGCCATCACAATCGTGAGATGGCTTGAGGAGATGGAAACAATAATGATTACAAGTAAATGTTCTGATGAGGAGAAAATCCAGTATTCCGCTCTAATGTTCAAAGGAGAGGCGCACGAGTGGTGGAATACCATGATTATGAGCAAAGGGAGAGAAGTGATGTATGGATTGAGTTGGGATGAGTTCAAAGCAATGATTATTAATTTTGTCCCATGCATGCAACCGACCAAATCCAAACTAAATTTCTAAATCTTAAGGTCGTGGGGACAAATCTTCATGAATACAACACTAAGTTTCACGAATATTTCCGTCTGGTTCCCCAGCTGGTGAATCCTGAATCCAACAAGGTAACAAGGTATAGTTGGGGACTACCGCGGAAAATCCGCGACATGGTGAGGTTTCACCTACCTCAAACCGCTGACTATGCGATGGAGTTAGCTGGTTATTTGATGGGCGGCATGATCCGCAACAAGGAAGAAGACAAGAAGGTCACCGCAACAACCGCTCAAGGGAAAGCTGGAGGAAGCACCAATTTCAAAGGCAAAGGTGTAAAACAAAAACCGATTCAATTCAAACGCCACGCCTTGCAAAACATGTAGGATGTACCACAAGGAACGATGTAATTTCTCTCCGCCTCCTAAAGTGTGTGAATCATGCAACCGTACGGGGCATGTGGCTGCTGACTGCTGGAAGAAGAAAATGACATGCTACAACTGCAAGGAAATGGGCCATCTCAGTTTCGAGTGCCCAAAGAACAAACCTGCTGCTGGTGGTGCGGGTGGAAGTTGTGACACCCGGTAAATTCCCCAATCCCTTAAACTAAGTAATCAACCTAATAATTAGGTGATTGTAAATATTATGCGCGCCATGTTAGTCAGCGCGTGCATTTGTTATGTGCGCCCTGCGCGAGCGCGCTATGTTAAGAATCAGCGCGGGCACATTATGTGCGCCCGGCGCGAGCATATGTTAGAATCAGCGCGGGCATTTGTTTGCCCTGCGCGAGCGCGCCATGTTAGTCAGCGCGTGCATGTTATATGCGCCATGCGCGAGCGCACCATGTTAAGAACCAGCGTGGGCATATGTTATATGCGCCATGCGTGAATGTTTTGGCTTTATGTTTTCATGTAACTTAACGTTGTCTAATGGGTTGACCGTCACGCATGATGCTAAGGCGGGTGCACCCTAAATCGTTTATGCGCGTGCGGAAGGGAACTAACCTCCCCGCATGGCGGGAACATTGAGAGCTAGTTTGTCTGAAGCTCCAGGATGGAATTGACTTCAACATGACTGATCACTATGTTGAAATACCAAGACCACCTGGAGAATCTACAAATGAAACTCAAATGTC
>NW_027503846.1:0-23874 GCF_021521415.1 Bidens hawaiensis
TTGTTTGATTGGTTTCTCAATTCTACATGTTTTTATTGGATCCTATCCAATTCTTTTCTCAATACTCAATCAAATATTTATTTATTTAGTTATTTGTTTTTTAAAGTTTTCTAAGTCAAATACTCAAACCCTAGCTAACAAAGGTTCGGGTTTTAGGTTTAGATTCCTCACAATGACGGAACATATTTTTGAAAAGGGTGGACGTTTAACCATAAATCTTCTTTTCCCCGTCACAATCTCCGTCATGCCACTTCTACCCCTCCAAACAACCACCACCACCACCATGTTTCACGTCTACCAAATTAAAGCAAGGACTTTCTTGAATCCTAAACTTCCAATGAAGCAACCGAAGAGAGCAACAGGATGTTTGATGCATGCTATGATTGGCACAAGGCCTAATTTAGCCTATGCCCCGGGAAAACTAAGTAGATATGCTAGTAATCAAAACACACATAATCTAAATGGAAGATTAATGCTCTTGAAGTAGTTTAATATTTATTAACTAAATTAACTGAAAATAAACACTAAGTAATACTCTAGAATCTCTAAAACTCGACTAAACTACTGACCGGCAAGTGAACCGATCGACTCTAGTAAAGCTAAGTAAGTCCGGATATCGAACCCACGAGACTCTTTAAATTACGTTTATTAGCTAATTAGACTCGACTACAAAACACAACTTATTAATTATACTTGTTTGGGGGATTTAAAATACTAATTTAATACTATAATTAAAAACTAATTAAAAAAACAAGTAATTTAAACGAAAGCAAAAGTTTGTTAATTAAAATAAGATGATAATAAGAAAACTACATAGGCTAGATTCCCCTAAATTTCAGTAATGAATTGACTTGGGAAAATATTTAGTTATGTACTGGGATTGTAAAATAGACACTTATAAGAAAACCCGAACAGGACCCCTGACCCTTCTCAAGAGAAACCTATGGATTTCTAACAAGTTTTAACGCACACCAGTATTAAAAATCAAGTTCGCTTACGGTCACCCAATTGTTTATAATTTAGTTCCTTTATACGAAATCCTACCTTACAGCGCGAAAATCAAAGGCAGTGTAATATATCAAATTGATTCAATAGACAATAATTAAATAATCAGATCTAGACGGACTCCTTACAAAGAACTAAATCTAGCAAGATCAAATAATAAAGATCTATCGATAACCTAGCACCTTACACCTATTTAGGTTAGCAACACATTTAGGTTTATTTAATTAATAATTATTATTCCTATGATCTTAGTGCACATCAATTATAAAATAATCAAAAACACAAAGTAATTGACCTAATAACAACCTATCATAATGACAAACAATAATCTAGGCAACTATGGAATAATAACAATTAATCAAACAATCCTAAATATCCATACGCATCAATTTAATATAAATAAACCTTTTACTAAACCATAAAAACCATAACGCGAATAAATCCCAAATCAAAACACAACGTCAAAGTAGGTTCATCATAAGCCTAGACAGTCTATAAAGTTTAGCCTAGTATCTTAAAATCAAACAAAACAATAATAGACGAAATCATGGCGAAAATAAATAAGAACGGAAGAATAAAGGCGATAAAACCCGGAGTCTTTGTCCTTGACTATTAAGCACTTCGCCGGCTGATTCCTCGACTCCATAGCAACCGAAAACTGACCTCGGACGCCTCGGAACTCACCAAATTCGTCTGGAACTTCAGGGTATGCTTAATGGTGAGTTTAGGGGTCATTTTATAGGCAACAGGTGTCCAAAAATACTAAAGTCGGTCAAGGAAAAGCTGGAAACGTCTGGAAGACCACCGCCGCGCCGCGGGCTTGGCCCTCTCCGTCGCACGGCGCTCCGGCCAAAAGGGGGGCGGCCTGGTCCGGTCTGGTTCACTCCTGGTTCGGTCAGGTTCGTTTCCTGATGCTCCGGTTCGCCAGTTTAGCTCGTTTTTCGCCCTCTTTTCACCGGAATTAAAACCCGAAACCTAAAACATAAAACCATGTTAGTAGTATACAAATCTTACGAGAAACCGAACATAAACTAATAAAATATTAAATAAATGTACACGGGATTAACATATATTAAACGTTATATCAAAGATCATTCTTCTACAAATGGATGTATATGCTCTCTCTTGGGCATCAAAGAAGCAGACTTGCATCACCAATTCTGCAACATAATCTAAATTTGTATCTTTAGCACCAACTAGTACCAGAAGTTAAATGGTAAAGAAACTTGATCTTTGAGATTCTTAAGTGGTTAAAACTTATATAATCAATATTTATCAAGTGTGATAGTGCTGGCTAAGGATTATAGTCAGGTGTATAATGAAAAGTCCAGACTGTTGTGTGCTTTAGACAACATGATTCATTAGCTGATCATGCATGGTGTGATATCTGTTGAAATTGTAAGATTTGAGTATATTTTTTTGGTTGATCATCTAACTAAAAATTTAGGAAGAGATCTCCTGAATAAATCAGGAATTAAAGTCCACATTATAATATTTTATGTTAAGGGTCCGAATTCCCATCAAATAAAAACGTTAGATGCTAAATTCGACATGGAAAGTTTAGCATAGAGATATAGGAACACAATATCATAAAAATCCCCAGGTTTATGTTAAGACTACAAGATAGAGGAGGCTGAAATGTAATTTCTTAATAGTTCATTGATAAATTGTAGTGCATGTGCAAGAGTAATGAATTACCTATAACTATGAAGTTCGAATATTACATGAAGCTTTGGACTTAAGCTTTGACGTATTCTTTGAAAGATGGGACACAGGCTAGTAAAACGTTGTGTCAAATCCAGATTTGTAAGCGTATGTGTATACTACCTACATGTCTATAAGCGGATAACATGGGTTCAATCCCTAGATACTGTTATTCTAATATTTGTACCGTGTAATATGCTAAAGTGAAAATTCAGCATATATGTTGGTATATCGGATTTGCGGACTCGTTTAAGGGGCTGTTTGGTAGCCTCTTAACAGTCGCTCATTAAGAGGCTACCAATCAACCCCTAACCCTAATAATATATTGGGCCTTGGATTTCATACATGGGTTTAATTGGATTAGACCTTATTGCCTAAATAAATAAATATAAAAAGAAGGAATCTGTATGTATTTGTATTCTCTCGATCACAATTCACAACATTCGGCTGCATTGCATAAACCGGAGTACGTAATACATATTAATATTATATTTAGTCGTACAAATTGTGACTTCCTTGGCATTAATTCAATTCAGTTTAATTAATCATGTGTTGTAATCTTCACATCATAACTGTTATTAGGGTTTAAGTGGACCATAGGGTTTAAGCAAGCGAACGAACATGAACACATGTTTCGTTCGTTTGTGCTCATTCATGGTGGTGAATTGATATTAATTGAATATTAACGAACTATATATAGTTTGGACTAACTCTCCAATATTTTATTATTCAAGAAAACTAACTCAAAAACTTGAATTACAACCCATACCCTAACTCGGTATTTATAATCTAACCTATACGCGTTAGACTACAACTAGGATTGCTAATAAAATAATAAATTCAGATAATTGATCCAAACTTGATAATTATCTCTAATCCTTAATTAACCTTACTTGCACTCCAAGACTCCTTCCTTGTACCTCAAGCCACATATAATTAAGGACGGTTCGGTAATTAATTCCAACACTCATTTATGTTTGTTACGCTCTTTTTTGTTTTATGTTCATTTATCTTTGTTCAGTTACGTTCATTTGTGTTTGTTGAATGAACATAAACAAACACAAGTTAAATGAGCGAACACAAACATACCATTGTTTCTGTTCGTTCGGTTTGTTTACATGCCTACTTATATTCTTCGATTTTGATTTTGAAATCTATCTTGCAGCATTATGGGACATGAAACCCCAACAAGAGGCGAATGCCTAAATTCGGATATAATCATCACCCTTCCTCAAAACATAATCGACAGTATTCTAAGTCTAATTCCGCTTCAAAATGCAGTGAGAACTAGCATCTTGTCAAAGAAATGGTGGTATAGCTGGCGGAGCATGCCTAAACTTGCATTTACAAACGAGTTGGTCAAATTACCATCTAATTCTGTTTGCATACTGTTGAAGTGTAAGCTTGCCAGTGCCATCTTCAATGTTTTGTTATCACATGACGGTCCGGAAATACTAGAGTTCAACTGTCATCTTCATAGGGAATCTGAGTTTGTCCAGATAATGAGTTATCTTGCAAGGTGGAATAAGCTGATCAAAGAACTGATATTTTGTAATCATAATAGATCCTACAAGCTTCCCGTTTCTTTCTTTTCGTTGCAAGGACTAGAACGTATAGATCTCCAAAACTGTACCTTTGAACCACCATTGACATGTAACGTATTTGGTCGGCTGAAAAGCATCAGTTTTAGGAATGTTGAGGCGTCTGCTCAAATGCTTCAACGGTTCCTCTCCAAGTGCCCATTGCTCGAGTATCTCTATCTGGTAAGCATCCTTTATGAAGTTCCTTCAATTACTAATAAAATTATATATGAAGGCAATTTAATGCAGGGACACAATGGACGGTCAAAAGTTGACTCTGCAGCAGGAGGAAACAAGCTTACGTTTGCTGATCTTTTACGGTGTATGCCTAAGATTCAGTCATTGGCTATCTCAAGCTATTATATGAGGGTAATATTTATAAAAAGAAAAAGATTCATTACATCTAACGTGAGAATATCGGCTTTGCTAATTTTGACTTTTGTATTCGGTTAAAGGACTTGTCTGCAGATGGCATGCCACATAAGCTTCCAACTTCAGTCATCCGTCTCACGAATCTGACTTTGGTTGTGCGCTTGATGGAACAAAGCGAGATTTCTTCTGCCTTTTGCATCATCAGTAGCTCTCCTATGTTGGAGAGAACTAATTTTATGGTACATAGTAATATTATTAATAGGGATTTTTACATATTTCCCTTTTATAAAACATATATATTACATATTTATACATTTCATTAAAATGCCAGTAACGCTTCTGAAACCACTTAACGCGTTCGAGGTCAGTAAAATTCTTATAAGAAAAATAAGGGTAATATAGTCATTCAATAGCTTAATTTTTAATGAAATGGATAAATATGTAATATATATGTTTTAGGAAGGGGAAATATGTAATTGATTTTTTGACTTGGGTAAATATGTGATTTTTTATACTTGTATTGATATTGTATAGTTTTACTAGGCTATTCAAAAACGAGGTAGATTGCTTATAAACTCAGAAGAAGACGAGCAACCGAAGAAGAAAGTGCGTGTAGGTAGCCCTGCTTCACAATGGGTATCGGTTTACAATGCGCGTCCCCCAATGAAGCAAAGGTAGGCTCGGTTATCAAACAAACGAACAAATTGTTTTGTTCATTAAGTTAAACAACGAACATGAACGTGTGTCTCGTTTGTTCCTTTATGTGCACGAAAGTTCGTTCAATAAAATCCGTTTATGTTCATTTAAGTTCGTTTGTTAACATATTCTTTTAAACTTTTTGCGCAGATATCACTACGATGTTGCAGACTCGAGACTATGTCAATTTGTAGAAGAGGGTAACGAAGACGGTTTATACATAAGCTGTGTTGCTTCTGCTTCTAATCTGTGGGCACTAATTATGGATGCAGGAACTGGTTTTAGCTCTCAAGTTTATAATCTATCACCTGTCTTCCTTAACAAGGTTTTTGTTGATTCTGTAGCTTCTTATTTTTCATATTAAATGGCTCAAAATAATAAATAACTTGTAAGAATATATATATATATATATATATATATATATATATATATATATATATATTTCATCAGAAGTGGATTATAGAACAATGGGAAAATAATTATTACATCAGCTCGGTTGCTGGTGCTGCCAATGGAAGCTCGTTAGTTGTTATGTCTAGAGGTTAGAATTTGTGTTTAATAGTATATTCATAATAAGGGACGGGTATGTCTAGAGGTTAGAATTTGTGTTTAATAGTATATTCATAATAAGGGACGGGTTTATATATATATATATATATATATATATATATATATATATATATATATACATGTGTCATTTTTTGTCTGTTAGTTATTTCAGGAACACCTTGCATACAACAGTCATATAAAGTGAGCAAGTCGTTTCCGTTCAAGTGGATTAGTAAAAAGTGGAAAGAAGGTTTTCATGTGACTTCTATGACGACAGCTGGCAATCGTTGGGGCTTTGTTATGTCCAGAAACTCTGAATTTTCTGACCAGGTTTGACTTTGACTTAACTGATATACTTTTTAGCATTTGATCATTTTTTTAACTGGTTAGATGAAAAAATAACTAAATAAAATAGCTATAAAGGAAATGAATTGAATGTCTTTGTTCCACACATTATTGGAATAGATTAGTTATAAAAGTGTCGATTTATTATTATTTTTTTAATATCAAATGGGTCAATTCAAAAAATTTAATTTTGCTAAAAGAACGGGTCAAATGGGTTAAACACATCAAATTGAGTTATCCGTTTGGTTTCGGTTATACCATTTGGGCTTAAAATTTTAGGCCTAATTCTTTTTGTTAAATAAGTTAATTGATTATTATACATTTAGGATAAATATTTTGGTAACCCTATTTATTAAATTATCGTAATGCTTTAAATATTTTAAATTAAAAATGAAAATTCATAAATTTGGTTTGTGCCATTCCTACTTGGTAGGGTGGTAAGGTGGTTAGGGTGTGAATTCGGTGGTCAAGGGTTCAATCCCCATAGTATACAATAATATTTAGCTGTTCAAACAAAAAAAATTTGGTTTGTATTTTCGGTTTTTGTTACACGCAAAACTTAAGCCAAACCAAAAGTTCGGTTTTTTTGAAAACATAAATCAAATCGTTGGTTTTTGTTTGGGTTCAGTTTACGGATTGATTTTATTGGTTAAATGCACATCCCTAGTTATATCAGTATTGTAATCATAAATAAGGAATTATTTTTTTATTTGTAAAATAAAATAAAAGGCTTGACCTTTTTGAACTGCTATTGATCAGGCTGTGGAGCTCGATTGCCTGTACCCCAATGAAGGGATGCACTGTAGATGGGAGAATGGGCACATGATAACATCTATGCCTGCCACACATGATCGGGCTGTTTTCGTACTTAGCATCCCGAAACACAAAGTGATGGATAAAACCCAAGAAACGTTACAAACATCCTACTTTCCAAGAACTCGCATTGAGGTACAAGTTTATTATAAACTATCTTTGTAAATACATATTTTGCCAACACTGGTTTTATGTAAATTTTGTAGGAAAAATGGTCAAAGAATCTTTACATCGCGTCCATATGTCATGGTCCGACCATTTGTTGAAGTGGGCGTCGTTAGGTTTATTTTGGTTGCATTTATTGTATGGGCGGTTAAGTGGCGATTGGCGAGTGTAAATCATTTACCGATAGAAGCTAGATAAATGTGTGCCATGAACTAAGAATATGTGGTTTGTAGCCTGGCTCATAACTTCTATACTTGAAAAGTTGAAATAATTAATGAGATACTATTTATAATGTTTTGTTGTTTGTGTTTTGTGACTGTCACTGTTATGCTTGGTTTTATGAGTGAAGCGTCATCTGAACCGGAACAAAAAGTGATGGCGGTATTGTACCCGTAAATTAGGTATAAGATTGGCATGACTCGGGTGATGTTTAATGCAAGTTTAACTTCACTGTTTTTATGTTTTAGGAGTTTAGCTTATTTTTCTAAAAGTGACATTCAAACAAATCTTTTTATTTTAATACGAGCTTCTTCCGTTAAAAACTTGGAAGCTTTTAGTTTCCTATATGAGCATGTCCACTTGCTATTTTGCCTCATTTATTTGGCAATTTGTTGACAACTGGTGTCATATTCCTCTCATCTTCACTTTCTCGGTTCGAGATTTGCTTAAGTCACGAGTCTTGCAAGTTAGATAGAAAAAAAAATTTATTGGCCTTCTGGCTCAATGACATGGAGGTGATGGTTAAGGCTCGGGATACTAGAGGTCTCATGTTCGAAACATGACTCAGGGGGTTTTCTCACAGTGGTGGGTTTCCCTCTTAATGGTGTTCTTGAGTGAGTCAAGTAGGCCTGTAAGCGTTGAACTGTCGTGAACCGTTCGACAGGAAGTTCGTTTATTTAATAAACGAACGAACATGAACAAAAAATTTGTGTTCGTTTAATTAAAAGAACGAACATGAACGCATGTTTCGTTCGTTCATTTATGTTCATGAACATTCGTTTATGTTCGTTTATTTATGTTCATTTATGTATTAGTATTAATAGAAAATAATTAAGTATTATCTGGATAGGTCATTTGCTTAAAGGTTTTATATTTGTTAATTTGTGTTCATTTAAGTTTTTTCATTTAAGTTTGTTTATATTTGTGTTCATTTACGTTGCTCATGCATGCTCGTTTATCTTTGTTTAGTTATGCTAGTTTATATTTTAAACAAACAAACACAAATGTCCATTTTTAAATAAACGAACATGAACATAAATATTTGTTCGATTAAGTGTCCGTGTTCTTTTAAAGTAAAATGAACGAACACGAACATGCCCTTGTTCGTGTTCATTCGATTCGTTTACAGGCTCTCATTATTCACATTGATGAATACATCGGTCTCTATCTCTAGGCTCTGCCGATTTTTTGTGTTCGTTTGTGTTCGTGAACCGTTCGTGAACACATTAATTTCCTTAATGAACGAACACGAACATAAAATCACGTTCGATAAGTGTTCATGAACCGTTCGTGAACACATTATTTACTTAACGAACGAACACGAACAAGGCCTTGTTCGTGTTCGTTCGGTTCGTTTACAGCCCTAGAGTCAAACCTGGAGCGTCAAAATCAGTATGGATGGTTGACATCCCGTCTCAGAGAGGCTTACTCAAGTATTGGCGGTAGATCCAAACACTATTAAAAAAAAGATAGAAAGAAAAACAAGGTGCTTTATGGGATCATCTTTACGGCATGTCAGTGTATTTGGTAGACAATAGCGAATACTAACTACTCCAAATGGTGGAAGACATAAGATATTTGAGCTTTCTTTGGAATCGTTGTTATAAAAGTTATTGAAATATTGGTGTAGCTTTTCTTTCTAACTTCCCATTATTTGGTGACTTGGTATCTAACGTCTTTTTATTTGTTTAATGAAATTCTCCATAAAAGAAAACTAACAAAAAAATCCGTAAATCTTATTTTCACCCTTACACCCTCTCATTCTCTATGCGAGAAAACCACCACCCTTTTAGGCTTTGTATAACGTATCATTATTGAATCATATATGAACTTTTCGCATGAATTTAATAGAGCTTTCTATAGTCCAACCAATATATGTAATTATAAAAAGATCAGACATATGCTTTCCTATAATGTACTTTTATTTTCATAGTTATCATAAAGCAATCACTATTTTATAAAAAAAAAATTAATAAGGGAAAAAAAGGGTAACCAAGCATATAAACAGAGGTTTTCGGTTGGGCTAGAAGGTTTTTTCACCTATGATAGGTTTTCTTTTAATGGTGGTCTTTGGGCCAAGACTGATTGGGTGAATTAATATACGAGTTTCTCTTCAACCTTTGGGGATGTCTCAGCCTAACACTCAATGATTCCATACTCACAAATGAAGATGATTATATAGACCAGTGATCCGCCAATAATTCAAATCACCTAAAAAACAAATATAATTTAAATTAATAATCGTAATAATCAGTCACAATCAGCACTAGATGCGAAACAAAATACGTTACAAGAACTTAAATATCAAACACGCAAATTATAAAAAAAAAAGTCACACTAGTTTCGTGTACCGGTTAACCCATCGTGACGTCACAATTCACAATAAACAATTTCTTTCCTGACGTCAGCATCACCCTCACTTGTATCTTCCCCAATTTGAGCCCTAACCCTAACTCCGATCAATCAAATTCAACGATGGTGATGAACAGTCCGCTGGTGGTGGCAGTGGCCAACGTCTCCGCCGATATCTGCCAATACATCGCCTGCAACCCCGAACGATTAAGCAGCCAGCAAGTTCTCCATCTCATCTTCTGCTTCCCGTTCCAGCAGTTTCGCCGATTCGCGCTTTGTTTGTGGACGTTCTTCTGTTTCCCGCCGAATCCTAATGGTTTATATTCCTATTCTTCATCGTCATCTTCGTCGGATGATGATGATGAGGATTCGCACTCGGATTGAGATCGTGGATATATAGTGTACAATTTCTTCGATCGGCTTACGAATATTATAATGTGTAGAAACTTTGATAGTTATTGTTGTTGTATTGTGATAATATCATAATAATGATAAAGCCTTACTTGAGAAGTTGAGATGCATCTCAGTTCTGTTTGAAATTCATGTTGTTAAGTGGTTGTATTATTGTTATTGGTATACATAATGATAAGGCTTATTTGTATTCTTCTTTGTCGGATGGATGATGATGAGGTTTCGCACTCGGATTGAACTGTGTAATGTGATTGCGGATATAGAGCGTACAATTTCTTATATCGTTGTTTAGTTTTGTTAAGTTATAACGTGCAGAGAGTTTGATAGTTGTATTGTGATGATAATGATAAAGGTTTACTTGTGTCTTGAGATCATGATCTGTTCTGTTTGAAATTGATCGGTGAATCGTCGTATTTGGTGTGTAGACTTTGATACTTTAATAGCTTTAAAGTGATAGTAATGATAAGGTTTACGTGAGATCGTTCTCTGTTTTGTTTGAATCGAGGCTGTTTATTTGTTGTACTATTATTGTTTGTATAAAGGTTTGCTTGAGAATTGAGATCATCATTGTGTGCAGAATTGATATCAGATTTGCTTCAACTTGAACACCTAATTTCTACTAGTTGTAGCTCATCCTGTTCTTACTTGTTGGAAGAATGATATCTTGAGTGAGAAGCTTGACATAAATGAGGGCTTCTTGTGTGATAAAAGAAAGTGATGAATTTTCTACATCTGGATATTATCTAATTGAAGTTAGAGAATCTATATAGTTATCAAATAACTTTCAAGTACACAAATTGTTGGCAACTAATATATGTTCATAAAAACAGTTTCACTATTTTTAGGTGATTGCAAGTTATTTAATATGTTAATTGCTTCTGGCGGTTTGTTACACTCCAAGTCACCATCAAATTGGTTATCTTGTTTCTGGAGATCTTGAAAGTTGGCATCAAGAAACAAAAAAAAAACATGTTTGAGATGATATGCTTTCTGTTTTTCGAGTTCAAACGCCCATCATATTTGAAGTTGTATTATAATTTTAGCTACTCATAGGATTATATCCGCATACATTCATTGTTGTATAACATGATGGTTATAAACATTTTAGTGTAGCAAAGTAAGCAATTTTGTAATAAGATAGTTATGTGTAATCAGTATTATGTTGAACAAGTATTCATAAATAGGTTTGTGCAATTTTGTAATAAGATAATACACGTGTCTTTCTTTTTGTAATCAAACAACAAACAAAAAAGAAAAGTTGATTCTGGTGGCGGCTTCGGCTTTACAACTCGATTCCTTTGATAGCTTCACGCGTTAATTATTTTGAGTTTACCAAGTTGTTAAGTTCGGTTAATCCAAATGGCTGCAGTCTTCTGCCTTGATGGTACTGATAAAGTCTTTGGGCTAATCAATGCTCATAAGGTATGTAGTAACTTGAATTACTTTATATTCTGTGTGTTTGTTTTCAACTACAAGCTCTACAAATATTACTTGTGTTTGATTCTGATTTATTCTTTATTGTTGGACAGGGCTGCTAGACTGCCTCCAATTGAGGAAGTCAAACTATCCTTGATCATAGTATTTGTGGCATGCTTTCTACTTTCTCACAGGTTCTTTCTAGTTTTCTATATCTTAGTAGAATTTTTGCATCGGATTATTAGTAAAACAGGGCGTTTGTTCCCGAATATCATGGCTTTCTTTTGCTGATGTTTTGTATGAGGTTATTATCCGACAAATCAAGAAGTATAAGTTACCCCGTAGCAATAAATGCAGATCTCACTTGATAGATTCTGACCTTTATTAATATGGTTTTTATGTACATCAGGACCAAAAAAGAATGCGATTTAGCTTGTATAATTAGTTTTAACAAGGCATGTTAAAACCATCTACTTGACTGCAAAACTTAAATTTTGATCCAATACCGTGTTTCAGTGAAGATTGTTTTACTTTATTTTCTGATACTAAATTTTCGTTGAAACTTCATGTATTTGGTGGAAGTATGATGGTTGAGTTATTAGATTTGTTACTACCAAATGGCTTTAACTTTTGCTTTAATAACTAGTGTATGTTTCATACTTTAACTTTGTATAATTGTATTTATTGGATTGACCCGTACACCCTTTTTGCCCATTTTTTAAAATAGTTTCTATAAATAGCCATGCATGATATGACTACAAAAACAATATTGTTAAAAGTAACAAGTGACTTTTTTTGAATAAATTAATTTAAGACTTTTTTATACGTTAAAAATACATTTTTGTTCCGTTTATTACCATAATATGTATAATCTATTTAAAATGTTGGCAAATTGGATTTTAATAATACCAACTAATTATAAATAATCTTAACTTCGTTTATTGCCACTGGTGGTCCCAAATTTAAAATATTGGCTTTCAATGGTCCCCCGTTAAAAAAACTTAACGACATTAAGTTTTTTCCAGATTTCAAATTGATTTTTAAGGGTTTTTGATCGGAAGGAGGATAAAAGATGATTGATATAAAACTTAGCTTGAAATGCTACTCCAAACGGCTTGATTAGTGCTTCAAATCGAGTGTTTGAACTTCAAATTAACAAAAATTAAGTTGTCTGGAGCATCGTTTCAAGCTTAGTTTTACATTAATCGACTCATATCCTCCTTCCGATCAAAAGCCCTAAAAAATCAGTTTGAAATTCGCAAAAAGCTTAACACCATTAATTTTTTTTTAACAGGGGGGCATTGAGAGCCATTTTTTTTAAATTTGGGACCACCATTGGCAATAAACGAAGTTGGGATTATTATCGACCAATAACAGTTGTAATTATTAAAATCCAATTTGCCTAAAATGTTTACAAGTGTCACTTGTCTACGTAGGTCATGTAACATCTTCGTGTATGTTAGTCCATGAGATTGTAGGCATGTTAAATTTTCAATCAATTTAAAAATTTTAATTTTAAATAAATCAAGTTTTAAATAAGTAGTGTACACAAAATTGTTCCAAATACAAACTTGTTTATACATAGTTGTGTGATCTAAGTATGACATATTTTATATAAAACATGCTACAGGAGTAAAAAAATAACTACAATTTTATCTACTATCAATCACAATAATTCAAATTACAAAATCATGCCATAGCATCCTTACCATTTGGAAAATCAACACTTTAATGAGACAAGTTTACAAAAGCAACATCTTGATGTGTGACCTGTAAAATCTTGTCTAATTGTCATAACGCCTATCCTAATGTTGTCTTTTAATCGCCTATGTAAGTATGTAACGATTACATTCACTGTGATTAATAGCACTAGGCTACACACCACACATGCTAGATATAGCTTATACATGATAATGAGTACTTAAAAGTGACATCGAGTATGGGTCACAATATATAATAACCCTAAAATCAACCCGTGTAACACTCTTGATCCAAAATGACATGCTAACAGATTTTGCTCATAAAACCAATCACTAATTCACAATGTTCTATTAGATTTTGCTTTCCATCTTCAACCTACGGTTCATAACATATGAATCTGATGAAACATCTACGTCTTCACTTAATTTATCATTTCTCCGTAATTTAATCTTATTTTTTGTTTACATCTATATATTTAATATATGACGGTAAATGAGTTGAGCCGAAACAGGTTGAGCTGGGGCTGGAGTTAAGCAAGTCAACTTGGCTAAGTTGTTTATCTTAACAAACTGAAATACTGAGCTCGAGTAACTAATAAGAACTTCCAGTTAACTCGTTTATTTTCAAAATTTATTAACTTCCATATTTTTATACAAATTGATATGTAAAAAAAACAAAAACAAAATTTTTAGCGTACAAATAATGCAGAATTTATAATCTAAGGAAACTAGAACTTATAATTTATATATGTTAAAATATGAGTTAATACTTTTTATATATTAAAATTTGTGCATAATTTAAACGAGCCAGGAGCCAGCTAATGATCGAGCTCGCCTTGGCTCGGATCCTTTACAAGCAAGCAAGCTAATGAACAAGGCTTAACCTAAAGCGCGGATTGTTTGAAAGTAGGGATAAGCTTGGTACCATACCGGCACCGATCCCGAATTTCCCGATCTTGACTTTCATAAAAGCTTGCTACTGGTACCAAAAATGCTCGATTTTGTACAGGTGGCGTAGGGAAAAATTCGGTAAATACGAGTACCGGTACCTATCCCGAATTTCCCAATCTCGATTTTCTTGAAAACTTTACCGATACCGAAATCCTCGTTTACCATTTTCTCATCCCTATTCCTTGCTTTATATATTTGTATATCTAGCTTATTTGATCATTACTCTATGTTTTTACTCTTTTAACTTCACTCTCTATACGTATATATGTATGTGTGCGTATATGTACACACCTTAAAATAGTAAAGTAGTTGTGGTGAACAAAATAGAAGTCTCTCAAAACCCCCCATCACACGAAGAAATATGGCCATAATAGTTCAATGATCATTCTACTTTCAACTTACTTGCTTACTTGAATTCATGTCAATTGACTTATCACCCATCTTTGACGTTTATCAACTTTCCTTGAAATCGGTTTTCACGTCAAACTGGTTCGGTCCGGTTTCCGGTTAACTGGTTCCGAACAGGATTTTTTAAACACCTCTAAGTCTAGTCAACAAAAGACACCATTAAAAAGAAAACTCATCACTATAAGAAAAACTCATGTGAATCAGGTTTTAAACCTGAGACCTCATGGATTCATCATCCCCATATCATTGCCATGTTAGTGCAATTAGTAATTCAAATTCTTTTAAATTCAAATTTCTATAATTAGATGATAACTAATGAGCATATATTTAAAAAATTATACATAATAAGATGACAATTAATGACCATATATTTAAATATTAGTCACTAGTTTTTAGCCCGCGTGTTACGTGGCTTACTTTTATTTTTTTTAATTGTAAAAAAATTAATAATACACTTAGGGTTTGATTATAAAAGGGTTTCACAAATAAATGAAATGTGATAACCTGCTTAAAAGCTATCTGGGTTTGATGAGACCCATAACCCGCTTAATTTTTTTACTATAAAATTGTTTCTTAATTATAAATAATATTTTTAAAAAAAAAAAATTGGATATTTTAGTATATCCCTATTTTATAGAATTTTCATATCAAATATTTGGTGAGATTAATTTTTAATATAATGAGATGCTATAACCCGTTTAAGGGTTATTTGGGTTTGGTGAGACCCATCCCCGTGAATTCGGGTCAAATGCATGAGAAGCCTACTGATGCCAGTGAAATGTCCGATTTCTGAAATAATTAAGTGTAGAAAAGCTCAAGGGAAAAGAATGCTTTGAGGTTTCATGGGAACACATGGATGGACTTAGTAGCTCTATCGTACCAGGTGAACTCGTCCACAGGTAATAATAACTAATAACTGTCATTTTATTTTTTATAATATTTTTTGTTTATAACAGTGCATGCCCAGAAAAGATAGCAGAGTTTGAAGAGAGAATAGCCTAAAAGAAGCCAAAACCGCGTAAACCAAAGAAAACCAAGGCAAACACATTTGTGAGAGAAGCTGAAGCTAAGCCTTGTTGATATCCAAAAAGAGTGTTTACACCCTTTGTTTTGCAGTTGTTACACCTTAGAGTTTTTCTTCAGCATTTTGGTGTTTTCCCATATAAGCTTGCAGTTAGTAAATTATACTAGGTGGTTTGATTTATACCTGAGGAGTTATCCAGTGGCGTTTTAAGTGATGTTGTTTTTGTGTTTGGTGTTGTTGAGTTAGTGATGGTGGATTTTTTGCTCTGTTAACTTCCAAAGTTATGTCTCTTCTTAGGTCATTTGCTATTAACAAAAGACCAACATATGTCACTAAGTAATAAAACACCTAAACATAAAGGAGATGAACTTTAAATAACACATACCTTGCCAAAGAAGTCATAGTGCAACCAGGATCCTCACAGACTAAGCATCTGCAACCGAACATAAACACTTAACATCAAAGAAAGAAGAAGACACTTATTGGTATCCTGTTGGCAATAAAATTAATACCTTACCAATTTTTAATATAGGCGTTAACAAATACTTTGTTATAGACGTTCATTATGACAATAAGCCGTAATTAATAAATAATCATAGATGAGGATATTTCAGAGGCATCATCGACGCCAGGCCATTATAACTAATTATAAATTGTTTTGACACTTTATACCTTCCCTAGGTACATGTTATGGCGCTAGTTTGAGAAAGAGTATCATGAAAATGGAAGTAAGCCAGCAAAGCAAGTTTTTACTCTCTTTGTTGTATATACTTAAAACTTAGTAAGATAGAAATTAAACCTAGTAAGAAAGCAATTACCAACAACTTGTTTCATATAACCGATTACATAATCGGTTTTGGTTTAGGCTTTGAAGTGTTACATTGAGGACTCAAATTCTTCATAAAAAGTTAAATGTGGCTAGAACTGATGAATGCATTAAAAACTTTAAACATATGAATCAACACCACATAACAACCTGTATTTTTTGTTTGAAACCCGGACCTAGCTATTTCATCAAGCCAATTACATAATTGGTTTCGGTTTGGGTTTTAAAGCATTACATCGGATCATAAAAAGCTAAATGTGACTCAGATTAGGAGTAAGCACTACGTTTAGGCCAGGCAAAACATGAAAAACTAATCGATAAAAACAAACAAATGAAAATCACGGTAACTGCAAAGCAAACGTCCACATATGAAAAAAAATGAAAATCAGTCAAACAATATAATCTTCAAAGGAAATTAAAACTAATTGTACGAAATCAATCACGTAATTAAAGCATTGAAGGTTTCCCCGATTCGATTAAAGCAAATGACATGAATAATATAAGTAATTCAATCAGAAAAAATAGCACCTAACCTAATTCATAATTTGCAGCTAAAGAGTAACAACTATGAATCTAATTAAACAAACGCATACAATAATAAAGGAATGTAAGCAACAAATGTTACCTAATCACGTCAATGAGCGAACATGACTGCGATGAAGAACACAAATACCCCAATTAACATGCAATTGAACTCGAAATAAGCGCAATTAACCAGCAAAAAAGATGACAAAACAACACGCGTCCATACATGTGGCATCTCAAACACGCGCTTCAACATACGGTACTTGGCGAAACGAAGAAGGAACGATAATCGCATCAAACCCTACGTAACAAATTATCCTTCAATAGCACAAAATTGTTACTGATGATCTACTTCATCATCGTGAAGATCCCAGAAAGGCTTTATTGAAGTAAAAGGGAGTTAGGGTTTGGTACAGGGATGATGTGAACGGGTTAAGACCTGTGAAGAAGGTATGTTATAACCCATTTTTTTAATTTGGGTATCAAGACCCGTGGGTAATACCCATGACCCACGAATTTTTTAGGCTTAAATTAATGAGATGCCACCATTTTGAAATGAAGCAATCTGGTGGCACGAGAGGGGGTGGAGAGCAACGTGAGGGCTTCATTCGTAGGCAATTATATAGATTGATATAGATTTGTACAATTATACATCAATTAACTACTATAACGTAATAATTAGGATATAGCCCGTGTGATACACGGATGGTTAAAAAAATACAACAAAAAAGTTAAACTTTATAATATGTATAATGACATACCTTATAAATTTATAACATATAAATAATTAGAAAGAATAATATGTATTTGTATTAGAAAATAAAAATGAAGAGTTATGAATATTTACCAATTAAGAAAAAAAGAAGTTTACCATTAATTCATTTTAGTTGAGTTTGTAAGGCACAAACATTTTAAAAGCAATGAATGACACATATGGAAGGATTATGTTGCTTTAATAATATAGTTAGATTAGTTGACCAATATTTAAACAATATTTTTGTTGTATGATACCCTTTTATGGTGTACAATTTTTTTAATAACATAGTTATTAATGTGTCAAAAGGCAACAAATATTCTATCAACTCAAGATATATTAATATAGTTTTAAATGATTTAGTTTTGCTATTAAAAATATACCAGCGACACAGCTTATTGTTTGTTTACCTTTTATTTTGATATCAACACTGTTACACTACTATCTTTAAAAAAAAGATCTAACAAATCCATCAATCACATTCACAACGTTATACTTTCATATAAAATGAGATAATTATTGAAGAAAACAAAAAATAATTGAACTTTCATTAAAATTAAAAGGTAATAATAATAATAATGAAATGAACCATTTACAAAAAAGGATTAGTGTATGTGTACATTAATCATTCTGAATCACTCTCCATGCTTCCCATGGCCTTCAATCCGGTTGGTCTCTACACATAACACAAAATAAAAAACCAACAACCTTTAATAATAACTTTAGATTCAAATCACACCCATCATGTACACCTTTTAATGCATAAGCTACATACCACTAAAAAAACCCGCCACTAAAAACCCATTTTCTTGAAATGGTCTAAATCAACACCAAACGTACAACTTTTAAAGCATGGTCCAACCAATGTTTTAAAAACCGGTTTTTTACTTGTACCGGATTATGCTAAAAAATGGTACAACCGGTTGAACCGGGTTATACCGGGAGGTTCAACCGGCTGAATAATTAACCTTATAATTTCCTATAAATACAATTTAACTCCAAAAATAACCCAAAATAAATGATCTTATAACAAAAAATAATTCAAAAGTTAATCCATATTAAAAAATAATACAAAAGCACTCAATTTTAAAAAAACAATCCTAAAGTTACACGTTTGAATATTAATTGTTGAGTTAAAAGTCATTTTTATAAAATATGGGCCGCAAATATCAAAAATTTCTTTGACATAAAACTGGTTTGCCAGTAAAGACCGGTATTTTAGAAAAAACCGCCGGTACGATATTCTAGCAAACCGGCCAAAAATATCGGGCTCAAAATACCGGCTTGCTGCGGGAAATCCGATTTAACCGGTTCAACCGGCCGGTTTGAACCGGTTTTTAAAACACCGGGTCCAACCACTAAAATCAACACGAAACATACAACTTTTAAAGCATGGTACGACGAGTCATTCCAAAAACAAGAAAATTTAGGTAAGTACAACTCTTAAAGCACAAGTTTCAAGCGACTAATGCATGATCAATGCACCACCAATTTTTCGAATCAAATCTTTAAAGTGTGCTTTGATAACGTGTATCTTGAGCTTCAAAAACTATACGTTTGTCTCAAATCATACCCATTCACAAAAAAGGGAAAATGGGTTTAATCTAAGACAAGCCTACGAGTTTTAAAGAACAAGTTACAGGTTATCAAAACACGGCCCAAAATTTTGATGGAAAAAGATTAGACCCATTTATCTTGGAAGATAAAATTGAAAGACCAAAATGAGTACAGCTTTTAAAGCATAAGTTACAACCCATTAAAGCATGATTTGATAACATACCTTCTTTGTATTCTTCTTTTCTATAACCTCATATCTATCTTGACATATATCAGTCAACCATGCTCCCGGACTCACCAACTAAAACAAACACAAACATATGATTAAAGATCAAATCTTGAAAAACTAGGTGTATTTGTGTGTGCAAATGGCGACTTACAAGCAAGCTTCTTTGAATAGCTTTAGGCCTCTTTTTAGGTCTATGTGAAGGCTTACAACCTTTCATAGCCATGAAATCTTCTTCTTTCTCTTTGCTTGATAATGTTATATACAGTTTCGGCCACACGTGTTTGACCTTGCGATCTGTTCCACCGTCTACAGAAGAAGATACACACGGTTTACCAGCCGCAGTAACAGTCGAAGCTCCTCTTGTCGTACTCGCCTCCTTCTCTGGTGATGGTTTTCGATGGCTTTCGGATCGCAGATGAACTGCTGTTTCGGAATTCCTGTATCTCAACACATCAATAGCTTGTTAGATTTGCGGAAATTTGGGGAAAATTCTTATTTATACTGAAATATTTATACAATTTATTAGGGATGAGATCTGTATCGTCACGAAATATACCAATGCCGAAAACGAGTAAAGTCATATACAGAAAAGCCTACCGATTTTCGTTTAGTAGCCGTACAATTAAAATTACCGACACCGAAAGCATAAACATCAAATTATGTCCGATTAGTCAAAGTTTGTGAAATTTTCGTTTTTCCGTTAAAATAAACATAAAATTATGGACAAATCGGTATCCAGATCTCGAGAAAATTAGGTTAGCTTGATTTAACATTCTATTGATATCTTGAAATACCTTGTGAGTTGGGTAAGTGGATGAGCAACAGAAGCTTGCTTATTATTATTGTTATTGGTGGTGGTGGTGTTATCGGAAGAAAAGGTAGAAAATCGAGAGTTGAGTCTCCGGCGAATTCTAAGGCGGCCGGAGACGGCGTAGGCCGTATCGACGGAATCGTAATCATCCGGATCTTTCATCCGTACACACCTGAGCCGCTTCTTATTACCCCATTTTAAGAACAAATCTGTTGCAGTTTCTTCTTGTTGTTGTTTACACTCCATTAGAGTGTCAGATCACTTAAATTAAATATGAGCTTTAAGTTAACAAATTCATCATCTGGATACAAAGTTAGGTGAAGTTTGGTTGAATCTGCAAAATATAGAAATGGATTTAGCCAAATGATTTTGAACAACAAGAAGTTATAGATCTGTTTGTGATGATTATAGGGAAGGTAAACTTACAAAATGAGTTGTGAAGTAAATTTGATGGTTTTTTTAGAGGAGAGTTTGAGAGAATTGTGAAAGAAATAATAATAATAATAATAATAATAGGTGTGGTGTGTAATGTTAATGTGTTCATCTTCCATAGTTGTGTTTTCTGGCATTTATAGCTCTGGGATAACTAGTAATGAATTCTGACCATTGGATTGGGGATCAACGGTGGATGGTGGATACAACGTCGTTTACTTTAGTTTAGTTTAGGAAGGAGGGTTGAAAGACATTGGATGCATAAAATTTCTGTTTTTATTGGATATTTTTAACTTTTGTGATTTATATCGTGAAAGAATTTAGCTGTACTCATTTAAAGTATTTGTTGGCTAATTAAAAAAATATATCCTTGTTTTAACTATTAAAATGGATGTAGAGTATCATCTAAACCAATCTAGTTAAGTCGAGTTATCTAGTTATTAGGTGGAGGTAGACTTGTTTAGTTTAAGACATCAATGCTGACTCATTTAATTTAAAGGAAATTAAGTGTAAACACAGAAAAGTTCAAAGTTCTATTTTTCAGACTAAAACTTTGCTCTAAGTTGGTATTTGGTTCGTTGTTGTATTTCAATAACGTGCCTTGTGAAAAATTGTGTGTAATAATAATTTTGTGTAAATATATATTTAATGCTTAAATAAATAAAAATCATATAAATAAATGGTTGATTAAACTCACAAACCTAGCCAAACTTGATTTACCGGTCTTCCTCAAATGATTTGGTTTCCTTAATCAGATCATGGCATGTGGTTGTATGCTTGTAGAGAATGCAAGGTGCAACACCCGATTAGATGGAGTTGTTGATGGGGATGTTCATCACTTCACATTTTTCATATAGGCCATGCGATTTTTTATTTTTATTATTAATTTTTTTTGGTCATGATGCGATCTGTTACTTTAGAGCATTCTCAACCGATTCTCAATCCCCATCTCTACATTAGAAAATATTTTATTTCTCTCTTATGTTTAATTAAATAATATTTTTTTGTGCTTTAATTATTACAGTTTTCTCTCTATACTATATAATTTACAAAAAATCACTACATTTTTCTCAAATTTACAAAAAAATCACTACATTTTCTCTCTTCACCCTATAATTTACACTTACGACCACTCAAAATAGGGATGGCAATGAAACCCGAACCCGATGGGAAAACCCGAAACCCGACATAAATTGGGCGGGTAATACTCGACCCGTTAGGGTTTGGGACGGGTTTGGGATTAGTTTTGAAATTTTTCACGGGTTTGGGATTTCTAATATACCC
This sequence comes from Bidens hawaiensis, assembly GCF_021521415.1. Lineage (NCBI taxonomy): Eukaryota > Viridiplantae > Streptophyta > Magnoliopsida > Asterales > Asteraceae > Bidens > Bidens hawaiensis. Next base: position 22,129 of record NW_027503846.1, read on the forward strand.
GATTACCCGATAACATAGACTCATTTACTCGATTATATACCCGATGTATCCGATATAGCTTATTATATTATATATATACTATATTCCAAATATATTATTTGTCGAAACTTGTTTATGTCAATTATTTGAGATATTTTATCTATATGGTAACCTTCTTTGTAATCGATTAGTTATATTTTGTCAATACCCCGGTAAAAACCCGACGGGTTTTGAGCCGGGTATACCCGACGGGTATTTTGTCAAAACCCGAAAGAAAACCCGACAGGTAATTAGCTGATTAAAACCCGATTGGGATGAACTTTTATAACCGAGTATGGGTTTGGGAATACCTAAACCCGACCCATTGCCATCCCTAACTCAAAACCACACCCTGTAATTTGGAAACTCCTCTCACATTATTTTGGAGAACCGGATGAGAATGTTCTTAAAATGGCCAAGTAGTTGTTCGTCTTATTAAAAACTATTTTATTGCACGACTTTATTTCTCCTTGTTTTGTTACTCGGACGTTGATTGAACTTCTCGTCCACCACACTTTTTTAGCTTGCGATTTTATTCATTCTTTGTTGTTCAATGTGATATGTGGGCGCAAAATTATTGTCACTCCTTTAAATCCTTATTGATAATTTACAATAGACGCCACCCGGTGCTCTCTCTTCTCAATTCCAATTTACATCTAGTTGAGGTACACGCTTGAGCAATATTGTTATTTTTGTACAATAATCATCTACTTTCCTATTTCCATGTTTTAATCCTTTGTAGTTGCATTTTCCTTCCATAAATTTGTTATGAAAACATTGTTCAGTGAGGAATGTGCATTGGTCGGTTTTGAGATTGAAGTAGAACTGAATCAGAACCGAAATTTCAATTTTTCAGTTGTATGTATGTGTTTGATTCGGTAATCGGTCGGTTTACAATTTTATATTATTGGTTAAAATGTTTGTGGAAGAAAAAATTGACCCAAAATAGGATTTGAGGCTTAAACTGTTGGTCTAAAATTTTGTTAAGCACTTATTAATGAATTTGGTCACATAACTTTTGGCCTAAAATAATGAGTTTGGATCACAAATTCAATAAGAAATGATCAAACAAATTCATTGTGTTTCATTCCCATGTTCGGTGTGGTTCGGGTTCATTGAAATTTAGTTTGATTTTGATAAAATTCAGTTCTTTGGTGCAATTCGTTTTTGGAATGAACTATTACCTAAACATAACCGCTATATTTATTTTAAAGAGAAAAAAAAAAGAACGAACTTTCAATTATTTTAGGTCTTTGTAATTTCGATTTGATTTTGTCAATTAATTGGTTCGATTAACCTATTTCTTTTTCTGCTTACCCCTACTTTGTAATGTAAGCCATGCATAGTAACCCATTGTTGATTTCCCAGCTAGAATGATATGAATGTATACATTATGTATTTTGTTATTTTGCGACCAAGTAAAGGTAAGAGTAGCTATTCCAACATCTTGTGACTTTTTGAAGCTTTTCAATAGCAATCACCTAGAAACTTGTTGAAATAGTTAAGAGCATCCTATTGTGCCAACGAATTTGTTGTTTGTGATTCTTTTGGAAGTGAAAGGGAGTTATAACATGTTTTAGGACTGCTCCATAGAAGCAAGGCCTAATAAGCAAATTAAAAAAGGAAATACAATACTTGGAGTTCTAAGAGCATGAAGTATTGACTAAAACTGTAAATATAGACGGTAAGATGTAACAAGTATTTTTTGAATAAAATAACATAACTATT
>NW_027503847.1:0-37462 GCF_021521415.1 Bidens hawaiensis
TCGTTGCCTCATGTTTAAATCCTTTTGATCAAATATATGTTGAAGGCTCTTGTGATCCGTAAAAATTATACACTTTGTACCATAGAGGTAATGGCGCCAAATCTTTAGCGCGAAGACAACCGCTCCAAGTTCCAGATCATGCGTTGTGTAGTTCTTTTCATTGGTCTTGAGTTGGCGCGAGGCATACGCTATGACTTTGTCTCGCTGCATAAGGACACATCCAAGTCCCTGATGTGAAGCGTCGCAGTAAACGACGATGTCATCCGTCCCCTCGGGCAGAGACAAAATTGGCGCACTACATAACTTCTGTTTCAACATTTGAAATGCTGTTTCCTGATTTTCGCCCCAAACAAACTTCTTGTCTTTCTGAGTTAGCGCGGTCAGTGGTAGAGCTATTTTGGAGAAGTTCTCAATGAAGCGTCGATAGTAGCCAGCTAATCCTAGGAATTGCCTCACCTCAGTTGGGGTTTTTGGCGCTTCCCAGTTTTCGATGGCCTTGACTTTGGAAGGATCAACGTGTATTCCTTTCTCGTTTACAACGTGACCGAGAAAATGAACTTCTCTAAGCCAAAACTCACATTTGGAAAACTTCGCATACAACTTTTCTTTCCTTAACAATTCCAAAATCAATCTCAGGTGTTGCTCATGCTCGGCCTTGGTCCGAGAGTAAATCAGAATATCATCTATAAACACAATCACAAACTTGTCCAAGTATGGTTTGCACACGCGGTTCATCAGATCCATGAATACAGCCGGCGCATTAGTTAGCCCGAAAGGCATCACTAAGAACTCATAATGGCCGTATCTAGTTCGGAAGGCTGTTTTCGGCACATCTTCCTCATGGACCCTAAGTTGGTGGTATCCTGACCGTAGATCTATCTTCGAATAATAACTGGATCCCTGCAACTGGTCAAATAAGTCGTCAATCCTCGGTAAGGGGTACCGATTCTTGACTGTCAGCTTGTTCAGCTCCCTGTAGTCAATACACATTCTGAACGAACCATCCTTCTTCTTAACAAACAGTACTGGAGCTCCCCAAGGTGAAAAGCTTGGGCGTATGAAACCCTTATCCAATAGTTCCTGTAACTGATTGGATAGCTCTTGCATCTCAGATGGAGCTAGTCGATAAGGCGATCGAGCTACTGGCGCAGCTCCTGGGACTAAATCAATACGAAATTCTACTTGTCGCGGCTGCGGCAATCCGGGCAAGTCTTCAGGAAAAACTTCTGGAAATTCGCGCACTACTGGTAAGTCTTCAATTCTTCGCTCATCACCTTTCTTCTCTACTACATGCGCCAGGAAGGCGTAGCACCCTTTCCTTAGGCACTTTCGCGCTTTTAGGCACGAAATCAGTTTCGTCGCAGCTCCCCTTCTTTCCCCTTGAATTACCAAGGTTTCTCCGTTCAACAGTGGGATCCGAACCTGCTTCTCATGGCAAATAACTTCCGCGTGGTTCTCGACTAACCAATCCATACCTACCACAATGTCAAAACTTCCCAAGTCTATTGGCAACAAGTTAATATTGAACCCGTGACCTCCCATGACTATTACACATTCTTCAGTTCTTTCGTTCGCGCATAACTGCCTACCATTGGCTAGTTCTATAGTATAAGGCGTGTCTAGCCTACTGGTTGCTAAGCCTAGGGAGTTTTTAAACTCAGCAGATATAAAACTTAGGTCAGCGCCAGTATCAAATAAGACAGATGCAAAATGGCCGTTAAGCAAAAACGTACCGGTTACCACATTCGGCTCTTCTTTAGCTTCACCCGCGCCGATCACAAAAGCTCTCCCGCGAGCTTGGTTTCCCCTTTGCGGGCAATCCCGACTGAAATGCCCTGGCTTTCCGCATGCGTAGCAGTTGTCACTGGCTCCAGCTTCTTTAGCACGACAATTCACCGTCTTGTGCCCTGGCCTGTTACATTTGGCGCACGTGACGCTCGCGCATTCACCCTCGTGGTGAAACTTGCATTTGTTGCACCATGGGTAAGGCTCGCTGTATCCTTTCCTTGATGGCTCCGCGGCTTGGATCGCGTAAACCCTTGCGCTTTCCTGCTTCTTGAACGGTGGCTGCTTGGAGTCGGACCCTCGGTGGTGAGAGTTCCATTTCCTCTTGGGATCAGAGGTTCGCTGCTCGGTTCCGCGCGTAGTTAACAAACCCGCACGGACCGTATCCCTTGTAAGGGTGATGGCCCGCGCTACCGCCTCATCAAAGGTTGGAGGCGCTGCGGCGTTGAGCGGAACCCTAACAACAGGAGGTAACCCAAAGATATACCTCTCGATCTTCTTTTCCTCCGTGTTTGCCATGTCTGGTACCAACTGGCAAAGCTCGTTGAACCGGTTGTTGTAGGCGTCGATATCCGTTCCTACCATTGTGTGGTTCCAGAATTCCTGCTGCAGACTCTGGATTTCTGCGCGAGAGCAGAACTTTCTCATCATCATTTCCTTCAGTTCCTCCCAGGTCTTGTGAAGAGCAACTTCTCGCCCCAAAGTCTTCACTTGAAGCTTCCACCAAGACGAAGCTGCTTCTTGGAACATGCAGGTCGCGTAAAGAACCTTCTGGTTCTCACTACATCTGCTAATGGAGAGAACTGTCTCCATCTTGTCAATCCAGTTGTAGAGCCCAATGGCCCCTTCGGTACCCTTGAATGGCCAAGGCTTACAGGCCATGAATGTCTTATAGGAGCATCCTTTGTCCAAGGCTCCTGATTCGGGTTCTGGGGTCTCATTCTGACGACCCTGACTAGATTCGGCCTTGCTGGCCTCATGTGTTGCGATCGCTTGCGCGATTATTTCCGCGAGTTCCTCGGGTGTCATGGAAATTCCTTTGGCTTTAGTTGGAGGCATTCTCGCTTTAAAAGAGAATGGAAATATATCAAACTTAGCGCATGTACTCTGAGCACATAATGTTATCATTATTTACTAGACACTGTGTGACCCGTGTTCCTAAGTGTGTGTATAGTTTCTTTTGAAAATATTTTCTTTGAAAAGTATTTCATGTGATTCCCCAACGGTTATAGTCTAGGTTAAAACTTCTTTTCCTAGTTCGCTATAACCAGTGCTCTGATACCAATCTGTCACACCCGGCCCTGAGCGGCGGAAACAGCCGGGCGCGCGCGAGTGGGGATTGATAATTAAGCACGGGCCATTGCAAACATTCAAAGATTTTCATTGCGCATGAAATGTTTAATACAATACATTACATTGTTTAAAAATTACATAAAAACATCTAAGTATAAAACTGTTGAAGATTTCCAAGCCATATCCCCTTGCGCGGTGGGAACAACCACGCGCATCGAAGGGATAGAACTAAAATCTTCCAAAAAGCTGGTTTTAGATGTTCAGCGTGAGGTGCTCTAAGTGTGACTCCATGCGCTACCTAATTATCTCCTGAAAGACACGTAAAAACATTTGAATCAGTATAAACTGAGTGAGTTCACAAGTTTTAGTAACTTGATAAATCGTATTGCATCATAATCTTGATAAAAATCATTCTGAAACATAATTCTGATAGCATCATTAAAACACATGCTTGGTAAAACATAGTTCTATCAACATATTCTGATAAAATCGTTCCGCGGGTTACGCGCGAACATTTCTGGGAACTGTGCTCGTCTGTGTAAGTGGCGCTGCCACTACGAGCGAAACAAGTAATACTGTCCCGCGGGTTACGCGCGGACACTTCTGAAAAATCGTGCTCGTCTGTGTAAGTGGCGCTGCCACTACGAGCGAATAATACTGTAATACCGTCCCGCGGGTTACGCGCGGACGTTGTGCCGGAAAACAAGGCGCTCGTCTGCGTAAGAGGAGCGACCTCTACAAGCGGGCTCAAACCCATAGTACTGCCCCATGACCATACTAGGCACTCGTCTGTGTAAGAGGTGCGACCCCTACGAGTGGGCGGATCAAACCAGCAGTCCCTACCCTTAGAGTTCCAATGGTAAAGTGATCACTTACTCGGATTCTGGCGCACATACATCGTAAACCATAGATAACCGTTTGCATTGCTCATCATGAACATAATTTAAACACAATCGTTTGCATAACTTGTAAGTATACCATGATAAATCGTAATTTAAGTACGTGTCCCTCGCCCCGAATACAGTTTAAAAACAGTGAAAATAGTGATAATAGGGGCTGTGAGACTCACCTGTGGTTCTTGTTAAGGGATTAATCGAGATTCGGGTTTTCTTGGTGTTGGCCTCGGAATCGAAGGTCTAGAATACGATTAAATAACAAGTATATATATTAAGATCAAGAAATAGGAGAATATAAGGGTTGGATAGTAGGTCTCAAGGTTATATTCTCGGCTTACCTAGTAACAGGATCGGAGCTGGAAACAACGGATGCTTGGGAGAGGATTAGTGCAAGTTTGTAGTTCTTTGAAGTGTGTTTTGGGTGATAATTTAGGTTACAAATTTATAGGCAAACTCAAGGGAACACAATCCCTTGCTTTAGGGGATTGAAATCTTTTCATATCTAGGTGTAATGATGATAAGGTATTGTTTATTGTTTACTTAAAAGTGGAGGAGTGGATAAAAGATCTTGATTTGATTTGGACAGGACATGCAGGTCTGGGGTTGGTGAGAATAGGGTGGCTGACAGTTGACTTTTCATGTTACAGTGTGCTTTTTCAGGAACTTTTGTCAGTGTACAGTAAAAAGTGGAAAATCTCTGAAACACGCTACTGTTTCCTTTTGGGCGGGAGTAATCTCCTTATGTCTGGAGAATAGACTAAGTGTTCTGTGCGCATCACTTTGTGCGCATAGCTTTCTGCGTGAAGGACATTTCTTTGCTGCGGGTAGGTGCGTAACCTTCTCGCAGTTAGGGACATTGAGTTTCATTTGTAGATTCTCCAGGGGGTCTTGGTATTTCAACATAGTGATCAGTCATGTTGAAGTCAATTCCATCTTGGAGCTTCAGACAAACTAGCTCTCAATGTTCCCGCCATGCGGGGGGGTTAGTTCCCTTCCGCACGCGCATAAACGATGTAGGATGCACCCGCCTTAGCATCATGCGGGATGGTCAACCCATAGACAACATAACGTTAAGTTATATGAAAACATAAAGCCAAAACATTCACGCATGGCGCATATAACATATGCTCACGCTGGTTCTTAACATGGTGCGCTTGCGCAGGGCGCACATAACAAATGCACGCGCTGACTAACATGGCGCGCTCGCGCAGGGCGCACATAACAAATGCACGCGCTGACTAACATGGCGCGCTTAATATTCACAATCACCTAATTATTAGGTGATTACTTAGTTTAAGGGATTGGGAATTTACCGGGTGTCACAGAACACTTTTTGCTCGGTTGGGTTGTAGAAATAATATCCCATAGAATCTTTGGGATATCCTACAAAGATACACTTAGTGGATCGACTTTCAACTTTGTTTTGGGTGTTGTTCTTGACATAAGTCTCACAACCCCATACCTTTAAATATAATAATGATGGAGCCCTTCCATTCCATATTTCAAAAGGTGTCTTGTCCACTTTCTTGGTTGGGGCCATATTTAGAATACGGGCCGCGGAGAGCAAAGCGAAACCCCAAAATGATAGAGGCAATGTGCATCTAGCCATCAGAGATCGAACCATATCTAATAGAGTTTGATTTCTCATCTCGGATACACCATTGTGTTGTGGTGTTCCGGGTGGAGTAAGTTGTGAGATGATCCCACAACTTCTAAGATGATCTTGGAAAGCATCACTTAGGTATTCACCTCCTCTATCCGAACGAAGTACTTTGATGGTTTTATCGAGTTGATTTTGTACTTCATTTTGGAAGATTTTGAACATTTCAAATGCTTCATCTTTGTGTCTTAACAAGTACACATACCCATAACGACTGTAGTCGTCAATAAAGGTAATGAAGTATCTTTCACCATTCCTTGTCATTGCCTTAAAAGAACCACATACATTCGAATGTATGATACCTAATAAGTCTTTTCCCCTTTCATTTGTTCCACTAAAGGGGTCCTCGGTCATCTTTGCTAACATACAAGACTCGCATTTATCAAATGAATCATCACTTGATTCCAAAAGATCATTCTTTTGAAGTGTGTGTATGCGATCTTTGTTTATATGACCAAGGCAACAATGCCAAAGATAAGTTTTACTCAAATCCATTTTGAGTCTCTTGGTGCTTGATTGGTATAATATGCTATCATAAGATGTGTTATCATGAACCAATTCATAAATGCCATTAGATGGCATTGCTTTAAAATAAAATACATCTTTCATGAAAACATAAATACAATCATCCATAAACTTAAAATCATAACCATATTGTCTTAGAAGTGAAACGGAGATAATATTCCTAGTCAAACTAGGAGCATACAAACATTATTTAAAATAACTTCTAAACCATTTGGAAGCTTCAAAATGTAGTCCCCTCGGGCTTCGACAACAACCTTTGCTCTGTTGGCCATGAAGAGACTAATATCTCCCTTCTTGAATCTTTCATTTCCTTTGAACCCCTGCAACAAATTGCAAATATGAGTTCCACATCCGGTATCCAATACCCATGTGTTAGAGGAAATAATATTAAGATCAATATGAATCATGAAAGTTGTACCCGAGGTTTACCCCGCATCCCTCTTAGCTTTCAACTCTTTTAGATAGCTTGGACAATTCCTCATCCAATGCCCTATCTCCCCACATCCAAAGCACGGATCCTCCGCGCAAACCTTTGGCTTCTTTTCTTTCGGTTTGGGTGGTCCCGCTTTCGCCTTTCCCTTGAACTTAGCCATGACTTGTCCCTTACCTTTGGCAACCTTTGCCTTAGGTTCCGGGTGATGCCTCTTCCTATTACCGCCTTCATTGATTGTTAGAACGGGTAAAACTTTTTTACCCATTCCCGTCTCGGCCGTCTTGAGCATTGCGTGAAGCTCACCAATGCTCTTGTCCCACCCATTCATGTTATAATTCATAACAAATGTCTCAAACTTTTTAGTTAAGCCATTTAGGATAAAAAATCTGTGGCTAATTCGTTTGAGATGTGACAATTAAGGTGCTCGAGACGATCAAGGTGGCTTTTCATTTTAAGTACATAAGATGAGACCGATTGGGTTTCTTCCATACGACATCCATGAAGCGCTCGAACCGTTTCGAAGCGTTCCACCCTAGCTTGTGTAAGGAACATTTCCTTAAGTTGGGTGATCATGTCGTATGCCCCATGAAGTTCAAAATCCTTTTGAATCTCGGGAATCGTAGTTCCCAACATGAGGCAAGAAACTTGCACCGAATCCTCATTGTGCTTAACCCAATTGTTATGGTCTTCGGCATCGTCAATGCTAGGTTCATCGGGAATAGGTTCCTCTAATACGTAGTATTTCTTTTCTTACTTGAGAACGATTCTCGAGTTTCGATACCAATCCATAAAGTTGGTATAGTTTAGACGATCCTTGTCAAGAATAGATCTTAGTGATAGGTTGTTAACGGGTGGAATAATAATGTTAGGTGGATTGTTGATTGCGGCCATCTACAAATATAACAAAGCTCAATTTTAGTATTTTCAATATCAATAATTAATTTTAATATTTAATACCCTTTATGTCTCCTAGACAATTAATGATTAAAATCTAGAACCCAATGTTACATTCAAATAGTAGTTAGGTGACCTTTATCCTACTATTTAAATTAACAAGGTAGTCAACGTTTGATGATTGCAACCCTTTGCAACTTCTAGTTTTATGGGATCGGTTAAACATTTTATGTTTAGTTGGCATGTTTAATCCCATCAACACCATTATACGCCATGCTTTGGTGACCCTATTCACATGGTTTCCAATGTAAGTCGTCCTACTTATACACACATGTGAGTTTACACATATAAGTGGTCAGGTGACCTTTATCCCACAAATATGGTAAACCCACCTCAAACTCACAAGTTTCCTACAACATGGTTAGGTAACCTTTATCCCATACCGAGTTCCCAAGTGATTTAAGTGTTAGCCTCCTAATGTTGACTACACTTGTTGACCGAATACAAGTGTGCCAAAAGGTCTCTCCTAAGGGACTCAAAAGGACATAATCTTGTGTCGGTGAACTCCCACTTGATCCCGCATCCAAATGCTCCAAGTGTTCACCCTGTGTTGTGGTCTCCATCATTTTATTTGGGCTTCCTTCCTTGCATCTTCTTTTACAAAACATATCCTAATACATTTTTCTAGTAAAAAAAATGCATCTAATATACTTATTATTACAAACAAAATGAAATGAATAAATAGATTACAAACACAAATAAATATTATAACCATATCGAATGAACAAACAACCATTTGAATGAACAAACAATCAACACAAACATTCAACCAAACACAAGGCCATGGCTAGGTTATGAACATCTATTACATATCCAAATATGCAATAATACAATATCCAAAATGGTTCCCCTTAACCCTTGAAACTTTCGGCCAAACTTGACAAAACCAAAGGTTTCGGGTTTTGTCCAAACAACACAATTAATCATCCAAATGACTTAGTTTTTCAAGATTACCACATGCATGTAAAGTATAATCTTGAAAAACCATGGGGTAACCAAAACCCCAAAATTTTCGGCCATATGGTAAACCCCACCCATAAACCTGAAAATTTTTGGGTCTAATGAAGCATGCATCCGTATAAGTGGCTCTTGATGCCATTGTTGGATTTTAACAAGATTATCAAAGTAGCCCCAATTTTATGAAAAACCCAGCGGATTAAAGTTTTAAATCTTGTTAGTTTATAGTGTATAAAACCAATTTTACACATGCAAAACCCAAAACCGGATCCAAATATGAAAAACATACTTACAAGCACATGCATGTCACTATAAATTCATGCATGTTAAACTACCTTTCAAGTAAACCCAAAATAGGATGAAGGAGATGGTGAAATAGTAGGCAAGACTCCAAAAGAGAAGTTCCTCAAGCTAGTATACCCCAAGCTCCGACAACACACCTTTAGCTAGGATTTTTAACACTTGAAAATCACCTTCTTCCTTGCCTTCTTGCTTTGGCCGAATTTTGGAAAGAAAGAAGAGAGATTTTGTTACTTGTGTTATGTTGTACAAAATGAAAGAGAGTGGTAAGGAAAGATGGTCATTCAAAATCACCACCCAAGTCCCCCAATCACCTCCATTGCATGCACCCACTAAGAAAAATATAATAATAAAATAATAAGAGAGAAAGAAAGAGGGGGGGGGGGGGCTTCCTTCTTTGTTGTTATTATCATTTTATTTTTTTATAACTTTCCATTAATGTGTTGTGTTATAAAACTTATTACATTTTGTTATAAGTATAACACAATATAGGTAACATGCTAGGTAACTTTATTCATATATTGTTATTTAACCATCTTAAATAACATTATGGAATGCACTCTCTCAAAACATAAATCATCCATATGATTTATTCATTTCACAACTACAATATATATTTAGAAACCCTTTCCAAATAACATAAGTGTCAATATTTATTTACTTATGATCATATCATATACAAATATAATTGGTGTTTGTCTAGCTTGTTATTGGGTATGACCCGACTTGGATCATGACATACTAGCCACATCAATTATAATACATGTTTTGGGCAGACCGAGTCCAACATTTAGGACTTCTTCTTTAAACAAACTAGCGAGCCTTGCAACAATGTAATGCCCGTTATTCACTAATTCAATTCTTGTTTTGGCCTCAAACAATGCTTAAGTTATTCTTGTTGAATTTTAGCAATCACATATGATATTTTACTTGTTAAAAATGCTATTAGCTCTTATTGTTTGAATGTGTTAGAAGAAATGTTTTGTTATCATAAGAGCTTCATATGGACATTTTATAAACAATATCTATTCTTATATATCATATTTTTGAACTACATATAACATAGTCCGTACTTTAATTGTATTGATATCAATATTTATTTTAGACAACCCAAAAAATTCTATATTATTAGTAATAATCATATGATATTTTAATATAACCCAAACAAATATGTGAAGACATATTATTCTTTTGATCAAGTTGCTATTTTTGCTTACACTATTTTCTTTTCACATTTTGTTTTCCTCAACTAGTTAATTATATTTTTGTTGTTACACGTTTTATTAATATAACATTTAGTAGTCTAAACAAAACACTAAACGTATATGGACCTAGAAATCCCAAGTCATTTCCATTGCTTCATAATTCTACTATTTATACTTGTAATATTATTCTTTTAGGCTAATTGTTAAGAGTTGTCAACACCGTTACAACTTGTGCTAATCATCCTATTTTCATAGTTATACTTTTTAGGGGCAGCATGTATACGTATTACCAAACGTCAATATTTTATCTCAAGTTTTGTGGCAATACATATTGAAATTCAATCTCATGTTCGTTGTGTGTCAAACTACATGCTATATGTTTATGTTACTTGTGTGTTTATTTGTTTAAGTTGTTATGTGATGACGCGCTTACATTTTTGTTGGCGGTGGGTGTTCATACTCACACTCGATGTGTTCGTTCTCAATAATTGACGCACACTTATTTTTATCTATTCATATATGTTTGTCTTTGTGCTAACGACAATGAATCCACGTCTATTTATTTTTATCTCTTCATATACATTGGCATTGTGCTCACAACAGTGAATACACATTGATTTATTAATTGTTTCACATTTTCATATATGCTTGAATTTACACCAATTACAAGTGAATTGCACATTTTCAATATTATATGTATCAAAGTTATGTTTACTTATCCAATACTTGTAGTTGACTTTTTATTTTTATACATGGTACAGGTACAAGTGTTTGATGATGATTTGTTGCAGGTGAAGGTTGCATAAACTACCCGTAAGTTATCACAAATAAAATGTCATGTTTGTTTATTTGTGTTGTTTATTCTCGAGTTTGAACAATGTGTATTATGTGGCCTCATTAATTGAATTGAATAAATATTGACAATTTAATAGTCCTATCGTGCGATGAACAATCTGAGTTATGCCCCGATATATAAGTTGTTATCGGTTGGGAGGTGACAACACCCTGAGTCCAATAGTACCAAGGTGTTAAAAAGGTGAAGACTTTTTCAAGCGGTGAGGGTTTAAGTCCCATTATGAGCAAAATGATGTAAAACAGGGGTGGGGATGGGGGTGCCGTTAAAAAAAGATACAAGTATAGGAGCAGCAAAACAATTACGAGACAATAAACACTAAATGTGCGTTTGGTTCGCGGAATGTTTTGTGATTGGAATAGGAATTTGCGTAGGAATTGGAATAAAGAAGAATTAGATTTTGAATTTAAACATTCCAATAGGAATAAGAATTTGTTGGGATTGGAATACCAATTTCATTCCTGACATGATTGGTTGGTCAATGAATTGGAAACAATCACCCCGACCCCCACCAACCCTTCCCCCGCTACCGATGGCAAACAACATTTCGGCCCGTCCCAGCTCGCCTACGACCCGAACCATTTCTACCCGACCCGGTTTCGTTTTTTTGTTCTGTTTTGATTGGTTTTTCGGTTTCGTTTAGGTTCGAGTTCGTTTTTTGCTTCTTTTGGTCAGTGTTTTCGGTTTTGTTCTTGTTGAGTTTTGGTTTTTTGGTTCATTTAGGTCATTTTTCGGTTTATGTTCCTTTCAAATTCGTTTTTTGATTCTTTTGGTTAGTTTGTCGGTTTCGTTCCGGTTCGGTTTCAATTTTTTGGGTTCGTTTAGGTTAGTTCTTTCAGTTTCTTTTCTATTCGGTTTTAATTTTTTCTTTCATTTTGGTCGGTTTATTGGTTCGGTTTCCTTTTTTCTTTGTTTCGTTTTGGTGGATTACTAGGTTCAGTTTTAGTTTATTTGTTTAATTTTGGTCAGTTTTTCGGTTTCGGTTATGTTTCTTTTTTTTTTGTTTCAGTTTGGTCGGCCTTTCCGGTTTCGTTTCAGTTTGGTTTCGGTTTTTATGTTTCATTTTGGTCGGTTTCGTTTAAGCTCAATTTCGATTTTTTGTTTCTTGATCAATTTTTTGTTTCGTCTCGGATCGAGTTCATGTTTTTGTTTCGTTTTGGCCGGTTTCATTTCTGTTCGGTCATGGTTTTTGTGTTTCATTTTGGTTGGGTTTTTCAATTCAATTTTGATTTTTTTTTGGTTTTTTTCGTTGTGTTGGTCGGGTCTGGTACTTTTACCCAGACAAAAGTACCAAAACTAGGGGTGTTCACGGCTCGGTTTCAAACTGTGAAACCGCCCAAACTGGTCATCGGTTTGGTTCGTGGTTGGTTTTTGTTTTTAATTTTTGGTCGGTCAGTTTAAAAAGTTTCAAATCGTAACGAACGGTTTGGTTCACGGTTTATACCAAAAACCGTTCGTATAAAACTAAACTTGAATCGTAAGATTTAGCAATATATTTGAGTTTTTTTATATATTTTGTAACACCCATCGATTAAAAGTTCGGTCACCCGCAATAAGTGTGGAGTTACCTGAGTGATTCGGGGTGGTACGGTGTGATACCAGTGTTTACCTGAGTGATTCGGGCGACGCAATGTGATACTAGTGAAGAAGAAAACTGTCAATCCGTGATAGATTGATCAGAAATTGAGAAGTCGGTTGTGTGAAACAATCAACTTGGCTATGAAAGCGGGTTCGAGAAGAACTGATCTGTAACTGATCAAAGTGAGAAATCGGGTGATCCGTAAGAAGAAATCAAAACTTATGAGAAGCAAGTTGTGGACGAGTTAATTTATGAAGAACCGTGTGAAGCAGAAATAATAATGACTGAGATGATGAAGACCAATATGGTTGTGAAAGCCGAGAAGGTCAAGATCGTAGGTCAAATCAAGCAGGGCAAAAGAGACATGCTCAAAGTTGAAGAACCACCTGTTTCAAGTCGGAATTAAAGGGGTGATTGTTGGACGTAATTTCCAACTTAATAGGCCCGTCGTGTGTAGGTGACCAGGTTGGACCTATCGGGCCCGTGAGATTCAATAATATGTAATGGGTTTATGGGGTTGTAATTAGGGTTTTATTATATTTGGTAATGTCTTGGGTAGCAAGTTAGGTTAGTCTATATAAACCAAGTCATGTTTAAGTATAATTTGTGGAGTGTGAGATGTAACCGAGTTAGGGTTCATCTAGAGACACACGATGAGATGTAACTGAGTTAGGGTTCATCTGGATGCAACCAAGTTAGGGTTCATCAAAAGTCAAACAAAGTTAGGGTTTGAGAGTTGTAATCAGTTTTGAGTTAGATTTTCTGATTAATATAAACGAGAGTTATTTATTAGTTCGTGTTAGATTATCGATCTGGGACTTGATTGGCGATTTGAATATGCCAGAGGAAATAGATACATATGGTTTTGATGAATGAAAAGATTAAATTCATAAACGAATCGTATATAAGAAGTTAACTCAAAATTTTAATTTATTTGGTGATAACATTCGGATAATGATGGAGAAGTTAAAATACCTGTCATTCTTGTCAATCCATTTATTTTATTATTATTTCTTGTTTTATTTTATTTATTTACTTAATAATTTATTTTTCAAATTTACGAATCTTACAATATTACCCCTCTAAAAGAAATTTTGTCCTCGAAATTTCGAAACATAATTGAGTCAAAACGGATGTAATGGATGGAGAACATATCATATCTTAAACTTCTTAAGTACAGTATACGAATATCACACACTAAAATATGAACTCTCTAAAATGAGAGATAAACATAGAACGAAACTTATTAATGCTCAAAATTCAGAGAGATCAAATAAAACGACTAATATATTACTCAGAGCCATTGTGATGGAGAATAAAGACTATTAACTTATTTAGCAAACTAAACACGGAACTCGTGATATCAAAACTAAAAACGGATGACTAAAAAAATACCATGTTGTATAGAACTAAGGATTCGTACCAGGGGCATTAGTTGCGTCATTAGCTGCAAGTGCAAAAACTCGTCCTCCTTCAACAGGCCTAGCGTCTCCCTCAGTATTAGCTCGAGGGTCACGTTGAGGGCACTCCCTAACCAAGTGTCCAGTCTCACCACATCTGAAACAAAGGCCTTCGGCTCGGCGGCATACACCCCTATGAGGTTTTCCACAAGTAGCACAAAGAGGGATAACATCACGATTCTGTTGTGTCTGATTTTGTGCAGCTCCACGATTTTGGTTTTGTCATCCCATGTCATGGTTGATTATTGAAATTCTGATCAGATCGGTTCTTACAGTCTCGAGGTACCAATGATTGATCGTTGTTGTCACTAGAATGATATTAATCGCTACTACTTTCTCTCGCTACTACTTTCTCTTGACCCTTTACGGTTATTATCATACGTCCTCTGAGAATGTTTCTTATCGTTATCCAAGTTTTTAACAACATCCACTATCTCATTTATGTCATGAATCGGAGATTTAGAATGAACTTCCTATCACGGTCGCATATGGGCCACTTGAAATGATTGGTTTGCTGCTCTTGAGTACCTACAGTCGGGCTTAAAAAACTAACCAGACGACAGAAGAGGTTCTTAAATTCTACAATAGGCTCATCATCTCCTTGCACGATAGAAGAATATTCCCTCAGATATTCACTGCGGTCGGCATTAGTAAAACACCACTGAAAAAACAGGGCACGAAAATCATTCCAAGGAAGTGTGGTTGCATAGTTATCTCCTCCACGAGCAGCTTTCAATGTCTTCCACCATCCATGAGCATCATCTTCGAGCTTGTTAGTAGCTAGTCGAACCTTAAACACATCTTCGACACCCAGCACCTCAAATAGTTTCTCGATTTGCGCAATCCAGTTTTCAGCTTCCATAGGAGTAATGGCGGTACTAAAAGATTTCGGCTTTTGCTTTTGAAAATGCTCAAGCCTGATATGAATACCAACAGGAGGATTATTGACTCTAGGGTTTCTACCTCCAGGATTATTGCCTCCGGGGTTGTTGCCTCCGGTATTGTTGCCTTCTAGGATTATTCTGCTGCAACTGTTGTATAATGTTAGGGACTATTGCCGCAATAGCCGCATTAACGGCGTTAGTAACAAGGGTCGCAAGAGGAGGTTCGTTTCCAACATCATTCTCGTTTTGGCGGTTCACACGTCTTCTAGGAGGCATCTGAAAGTAAGATATACTTATGAGCTGAAAGATAAAGATTTACGGAATACACGGAAAATGAAAAGAGAAATTCTAACCCGATGTCTACCCGTTAACTCACATTTTTAATTACCATTGTTTAAGTTTTCTACAAGAAAGAGCCTAGGTCTGAAACAATAACTGTAACATCCCAACCCGGAATAGGCGGATGTGTCACTATTACAGACATCACAAACCAAAAACAATCATTTAAAAGAAATACAAAGAATCCAAAGGCAACTAACGAGTAAAAACAAACCGAAAGAAATTCCTAAGTCAAAATTATTAAATGCTAAAATAAAAGAAAGTCAATAAAATTCTTTATTTTTGGGCTTCATTTTACTCTCATCACTAATTTCCCGCATTACCTGCCAACAAAATAAGACAAACACAAACAAGAAAACACTGCTGAGCCAAAATTTGCCCAGTAACGGATAGAGCAATGGTACATGTAAAGAAGAAACTTACTAAAAGCAAACAAAAATATAACTGACATTAAAACCATAACTAAGGCTAACTGAAAATAATACGGGTATCGAAGGAAAACTGATGCAGATGCTAATATATAACATAACCAAATTACTACATAAAACGAATCAGATACTTAACTATAATCATAAGCATATACAGAAACAGATACAGAAACACATATCAAACTACACGACAAATGGTATATTAACAAAAATAAGTCGTGTACACAAAAACACCCAGAGCCAGAAACAGAGGGGTACACAGCTAGCTAGTCCATGCACCTATGAGATGGTACGTGTGGCGTACACGCATTGTTGCATCCCCGAGAAATCAGAAGTCATAACAGAACTAGGATCGATCCATACGCCCCTTAGTGTCCCTAATACTACACAAGTATTAGTTAGAGACGCCGTGAACTTTAATTACGCACTGTCATGACAAGTGCCATGTCGTTGATGTCCCAATGACAAGTCAGCAAATGCTCAAGTAACAGAGCATTAAGCTAAAAACATATAACTAAACATATTCAAAAGGAACATGCAATAAAGAGTACAACATATATAATGTATTGCATGCTACAATAATATATCGTATAAAATAACTGAAATCAAAATGTAACTGACGCATAATGAAAATCCGTACTACAAAGTAACATATTAGAATTTATACTATGAGTAAACGAAAACCGTACTAGGAAGTAGCGGAATATAATTAATACTATGAGTGAAAGAAACGGAAACCATACCTTAATTGATGAGCGAGAAAAGAGAAGTTGTCTTAAGTTGTACTAACACCTACATGTTATTTATCTCACATTAGAATGTTAGCAAACTTTAGTTTTTAGGTTCTCTTGTTTCTTGACTCGTTCATTTTGATATTCCGGCGATTGAACTTTGTGGATTCTTATATTAAATTTTCTCATGTTCAACAAAAAAAAATGGACTAGTAGAACACTTTGATAATTCTGATCGCAAGGAATTTAGTCTTAATGTAATAATATAAGAATGAATTATCTACCAATTAGACACAGATAAATAGTCAGTAGGTTTAAAACGTTTTAATTTAACTATTATGTTTTATAAAATAATTTGGGTGTTCACCAATTTACCGTATTAAATGTTACATGTAACCAAAACAGCATATCTTATTTACCGTGTTAAACTTCTACATGAGATTAGAACTTTATTTAGTTAACTAGCTCCAATTATATCATAGTTTAGTTTGGGATTTTAAAGTGATGTAAAAAAAAACGAAAACGAGACAGATGAGACTTTGAGCTGGCAAAAACCATCAGGTAAGGTTATTTTTTTTCCAACAAAAATCGATCTCCACATTAACAACTTTGTCGCCGGAACACATCGAAATTCAAGAACCATAATAACCCAGATTATTTAAGCAAAAACCGATTAACAAAGAGCAGACTATTACCTTTGTAGCCGAACGTGACTGAACATATCAAAGAGCGAGAGCAATGAGAGAATACGGATGCGTGACAAGCGGCGGCGGCAGGAGATGGTGGCCGGAATATGCGGTGGCGGTAGAGGTTATGGTTGGCCACGTTGTTACCAACGTGTAGGGTGTTGGCGGTGTGAATATGGAAGGGGAAATAGATATATATGGTTTTGATGAATGAAAAGATTATATTCATAAACGGATCGTACACAAGAAGTTAACTCAAAATTTGAATTTAAGTTAAAATACCTGCCATTCTTATCAATCCATTTATTTTATTATCATTTCTTGTTTAATTTTATTTATTTATTTTTCAAATTTACGAATATTACATATTTTATAATAAGTATATTTAGTTATCTATACTTTATATTTGTTTAGTCATGGTTTTGTAATGATAATTAATTTTTAGGTCCTTTATTCATTAAATTGCGAATGATCAGAATCTTGATTATCCTATATATCAAATTGTTAATTCTTTACTTCATGGATTATGAATGTTCACTTTGATTATATCTCTTTGGTGTGTGTATTTAGCCTGTGTTAGGGTTGGATCATTCTTTGCCATTTTAATCACTTAGTTGCTGAAACTGAGCTTGGTTATTTAAAACTTAACCGAGTACAAATGTATCACTTAAAGGGCAACAACAATTGGCGGGAACTATAATAATAGTGTATTGTTTAACAAAATTTTGATAAATAATTTAGGAAATTTCGTCTCCCATTACTGATGTGAATGAAGCAGAAACTGATCACATCATATCATATCAACCACCGGTGGCAAGAACGGAAAACCAAAACAGGTACTATTCGTTTATTATAAGGATTTCGTTTTAAAAGGCGAGTCTTACTGCTTGCGTACTTCTGTTGTCTAATATATTTTTTTTAAATTTGTATCGACCCGCCAATGTTGAAGTTCAAAACCTATATGTTTGACCTTAAAGTCAACAATGTCACGAGCACTTATAAAATCAACTGCAAATTGACTTGTGAAGGTTAAACATACAAAGCTTTTTCAAGCATGTTTGCCCTACAATACACCTTGCCGGTCCATCTTAAAAATATAAATATATGTGAAGAAATTAGATAACTTTCTAAATAACTTACAAAATAAATATATCTAAAGCTTTTTCAAACATGATTATTTATATGTCGTGTTTGGGGGTTTTTGTAGCAAAATAATTTAAAATTGTCATTTTTTTCCAGGCTTTGGAGGCATGTATTGTGTGGATCAGCTGTTCACAGCCTTCCTTCTCTCAAGCTCCATGGAATGGGAGGATCCTTGGTGGTACGGTCGTAAACTTGGAGAATGGTAATAATTTATTTTATAAAAGCTTGATTTTTTGCAAGCATGAATTTTTGGAGAAATCGATGCATAAAAGTACGTGAATTTTTTGGAGAAATCGATACATAAAAGTACGTGAATTTTTTACAAGCACGAATTTTTTGGAAAAATGAATTTTTGGAGAAATCTTGATTATAAAATCTTGATTTCTTATTGGTTATGTACCAGATTTGGATAGCTACATTGGTCATATCCCACACTTCAAAGTACGTGAGCCTTATGATGATATTAAGTGTGAAGTGCTTCATGGGGGAGAATATATTTGCACATACATGCATGCCAACTTCTTATCAAGTAAGTGACTTTATTAGAGATCGCTTTTGATGGAACAAGTTCCGGATCTAAAATGCTTTTGGTTCTACAATCATTCGAAAATATGATGACTGCCTATAATTTTCATATCAGAAAATGATGCAAAATGTCCCGAGTTGGATATGTTTTCGAAGATTATTTGAGATCTCTTTAGTCAATAGAAACATTGGTCTATATTCGGTAAATTCTGAAATTTCGTTTAGTTTTGACTATCTGAGGATTAAAGATTTTTATTGGATTTTGTTCATTTTTGGTCAACTTTGACCAAATTGTCAAAATTTATGTTGACTTTTAGATCTGGATGGCTGATGTCATTAAAAGATGAACTTATCTGTTGGTGGCTGGAAAACGTTGGTCTAATTGGAATATGGAAATGGATGTGATTATGTGAATGAGGTCTCAACCTTTTGGGCTAATTTGTTAAATTTGATGGGCTGTGGTTTCGGTTCTTAAACAAAGAACAATTAACGCGCATGCTTATTATATTATATGCATATAAAGATGCTTTTCTTTTGCCACTTGGTCAGTTATGCACTTGTGATAAGCATGTATTGACTATGTTTTGCTATAAAGTCTTCTTTTCATACATAACTATCTACATCCGCAAGCATGTTTAAGCTATGTGACTGAAGAGGTAGGTCCCAGCAGAGCCCAGTTGGACCCGCAAGACTCACCTTAAACAGGGACGTCTGCGCAGAGACCAACTGGATCCGCAGGACCAACCATGCTCAGAGACGTGACGTCCTTACGCGCAGTACGCAAGCTGGTCCCGCAGGAAAAGCCTCCCAATGGTGAAGGACTCCGCCTGTCCCCGCAGCCTCGGATACAAGCCATTAGGGAAGGCCACCCGCGCAGCATGGCTACACGCACAAGGCACTTAGCTCTCGATCATTCAGTGTCACCTGAAGGAATGAGCAAAGCCGGGAGCAATCCCGCACAGAGGCGGGAGGGGGAATACTCCCGCCCAAATAAGCCAGTCTGTATACTGAAGGATCTTTTACTGTACCTGACGAGGTATGGGCGAAAGATCTGATCAGAGATACGACAGCTCACTGATACAGTATGGCGAGCAGCATGCTCCTGTACTGTATCACTATTAGCCGCTGCCTACTCACCAACTACTGTCATACCACGTGCGTAGCCGGCAGTTGGTGGAAAGGGAATAGTATACAGCAGGCCTGGTCACTATCAGCCGCTGCCTACCCACCAACTATCAGCAGGGCACGTGCGTAGGCTACTGTTGATGAACAGGAGCACTGTTGCAGCCGGCCATACCTCCTTGGAAACCTACCTTCGGCTATAAATACCCCAAATGGTATGATCATCTCAACACATTACATTATCTTATATCATCATAATATACCTGATATCTACTCTAGCAATCTCTTAATATACTTTTATATTTAAAGAGCAATCTAGTCTGATTCTCACGCCGGAGGGTGGTCACAAGGAGGAACCCCCCCCCTTCTCAGTGACGAGCTCACGGTGTCTGTTTTGCAGGTTATCAGAAGAACCATCTTCCAAGGGTCTAACCCCTCGTGGGAAACAGCTATCCAACCCCCAGGTTACCAGTAATCTGTCAGGGGTTTGGTTAGTGTTTCTTCATTGGCGCCATCCGTGCATAAAGCTAGAACTACATTTTCTCCAGTTTTTTCAAACTTTTACAAAGATGGTTAGAGAAATTCCGGTAACCACAACCCCAGCTACTGGGGGGAATACCGGCAATACAGTTTTTACAAACACTACCCCGGCTACCGAAGCCGGGGCAAGTGAAGTAAATTTTACGAACACTACCCCACTTACCAAAGCTGGGGCAAGTGCAGTAAATGATCACCTATTGGGATCCACCGATATCCAGTTTGAGAAACGAAGACTCCCCCGCCAGACTCTCGATGAAGTTAAGGCATGGGCGGAGGCACGACAAAAGGAATTCCAGGCTGAATTGGACGAACGCCTGCGTTCCGTCCAACAGGCCGACGAATTCGAATACTTTGACTCGGAGGAATCCGACTCCGACGCGAACCCTCGCCATAGGGCAAAAGGGAAGCGTAAGGAAACGGAATCCCAACCGAAAAGGCATTTTGGACAAGCCTTCAAACCAAAAAGCACAGGTGGAAATCCACGAGACTTCTCTAAAACGTTCAGACCAAACATTGCAAATGCAGGAACGTCCAAGTTTGCAAGGGACATTGCGGAAGCAATCGCCCCAAAGAGTGCCAAACAGATGCCTAACATAGGCACATATGACGGTATATCTGATCCAGACGATCATTTGAACAGGTTCATAGCGGGGGCAACCGTCAGCAATTGGACGGAACCCACGTGGTGTTACATGTTCCAAATGACGCTTGTTGGGGCTGCTAGAGCTTGGTTTGATCGTCTACCGGTCAACCACATCTACGACTGGGCAGACTTCCAGCAGAAGTTTAGCCAACACTTCAGCCAGCAACGGAAGTATACCGAGGAACAATGGACAATCCTCAAATGCATACGAGAAGAAGATGAATCTCTGCCAAACTTCATTACTCGCTTCAACTCAAAGAAGCTAAGTTTGGGCAGTATCAGCGAAGATCTTGTTCGCGCTGCCTTCATCCAGGGCGCGCATGACCCAGAGCTCATCCGCACCCTAACGGGTAAAGATGGCATGCCATCCACATGGGATGGCATCATGACAGCAGCAAAACACTATGCGGAAACGGAGAAGCAACTGGGTAAAGATCTCCCGCAGAGCACAAACCTCTACACCCAGAAGACGAGAGAAGACAACGTCCTCACCGCCCGACTAAATAAAAAGCGAAAGCTAGGCATCTGGCAGTCAAGGGAAACTTTGACACCTCATCCGGCTTGCAACATCGGTTGGGCGGAAGGGATAATGTACAGTCGCACCGGAACTCCAGATGGACGCCACTCACCAAAAGCGTCGCTGAGATATTCGCCACTGAGGAGCTCCCGTGGCCAAAGCCTCCAATAATCCGACATCGTCACGATGCTGATCGGAGCAAGTACTGTGACTTTCACAGGACAAAAGGCCACAACACTGAAGAATGCATAGACGTAAAGGACATGGTCGAAGCATTTGTCAGAGATGGGACGCTCGCGCACCTCGTGGCGCAATAAAGGCTGAGCAGGCGGGTGCGTGTAGAACCCTAGTTGAAAAAACAAATAAAAATTCCAGCTTCAATATCGAGACTACATGCTGCGTAAAGAACGAGATCCCAAACAAGGTGCGTATCGGCTCGATGGCGCTCCCATCCCAAACATGGAAGGGAGCTCATTTACACAGTTTGCATGTAAATCAATTCCAATTTGTAAGGGCCAAGAGCCACTTCTAATGGAAATGATTCTCTCTAGAACATCGAAGCTGATGATTTTACATCTATACTTTTCGGAACATTGGTAATGGCATTCACATTATGTGAAGTCGTTGCGTGGGAAGGCGGTTCTACCCGCACAAACCCAATAATGTGAAAAAAAAAAACCTTCACGCAGGTCAGTTGAAGGAGAGGTTCAGCACCCAAAATGAAAGTGCAGGTCTATCCGCACGAATCATAATGGGGAAACTGAACAATAACCTATCAACAACCGCGCGTCGAACGGTTAAACTATGCAACATTGGTGACGACATTCACATTACATGAAGTCGTTGCGTGGGAAGGCGGTCCTACCCGCACGAACCCAAAAACGTGACAAACCTTCACGCAGGTCAGTCATTGGTAAATATTGGCTATCCCACTAAATGAAAGTGCCGGTCTTAACCGCACAAATCGTGAAAGGAAACCAAACCTATTGACATCCGTGCGTTGAACGGTTAATCTGAACTTAAAAAAGGATGAGGAAAACCTACACGCAGGTCAGATATAGGTTTAAAGTTAAGCCATCCTACTAAGTGCAAGTGACGGTCCTATCCGCACAATCACGAAAGAGGAAGCGAAACTTTAATCCATTATCAACCACGTTCAAAGGTTAACTTATCCTCAAAAGATGAGGAAAACCTACACGCAGGTCAGATATAGGTTTAAAGTTAAGCCATCCTACTAAGTGCAAGTGACGGTCCTATCCGCACAATCACGAAAGAGGAAGCGAAACTTTAATCCATTATCAACCACGTTCAAAGGTTAACTTATCCTCAAAAGATGAGGAAAACCTACACGCAGGTTAGATATAGGTTTAAAGTTAAGCCATCCTACTAAGTGCAAGTGACGGTCCTATCCGCACAATCACGAAAGAGGAAGCGAAACTTTAATCCATTATCAACCACGTTCAAAGGTTAACTTATCCTAATGCCTTAGAAATTTCAAAGAAAGATAAGGAAAACCTACACGCAGGTCAGATATAGGTTTAAAGTTAAGCCATCCTACTAAGTGCAAGTGACGGTCCTATCCGCACAATCACGAAAGAGGAAGCGAAACTTTAATCCATTATCAACCACGTTCAAAGGTTAACTTATCCTAATGCCTTAGAAATTTCGAAGAAAGATAAGGAAAACCTACACGCAGGCCAGATGAAGGTTAAGTTTAGCCATCCTACCAAGTGCAAGTGACGGTTCTACCCGCACAATCACGAAGGAGGAAGCGAAACTTTAACCCATTATCAACCACGTCCAAAGGTTAACTTATTCTAAACACTTGGAAAATTGCTAATTTAAACTAAGTATGCAAGTCATAAGTTTATAAAGCAAGGAACCCAAAGAAGGAAATAACAATCTTAGCAAAAAGATTAATATTTCAATAATATATTACAAGAATGGCCGGGTAACTACCCGCCTAAAAGAATAAAACTATACAAGTCTATCTTAGCAATGGGAAGGGATCTTCAGGATCAAGCTTCAGGGCCGCCTCCACTTGGACCCGCTCCGTCAGAAGAACGGGGTGGTTCGAGGAACGCTTTGAGGACAGCTAACCCATCATCAGCAGCAGCTACTTCGTCCACCTTCTCCATCACTGGATGCGGGAAGGCGGCATACTGGTTCACTGCTTGGTCATAAATAGTTTCGGTATCCACATTATACAAAGGGAAGTTGGAAGGCGGGACGCCTTTCTCAGCAAACCCTAGACCAAGCAGGAAGCCGGTCTGTTCCCCATCCTCATGAGAAGCGTTGAGGGCTGCGCTCATAGCATCATCGTAAGAGGTCTCTGAAAAGACCCGACGCACAACCTACAAAGAAAATACAAGTATTAGAACCTTTTCTTACAAAAGAAAAGCGTGAAGATAAAGCTAAACATACCTGAGGCAACGCTTCTCGAAGAAGCCATTGGAGGGCAGCTTGAGCTTCGTTATGGGCGCGTTCGGCTTCGCTCTTGTTAAGGTTGGCAAGTAAAACTTCCTTTGCGGCAGCCTCTTCGACGCCCTTAAGCTTCCGCTCGGTGTGGTCAAGCACCCCCCTCTGGTCCAAGATTTCCTGGAGTTTCTTGGCATCTTCCATTGCCAAGGCATCATGAGCGCGTTGGAGAGCCTCTAATTTGGCCTTGAGCTCCTCATTCTCCACACGCAAAGGCTCAGCAACGGCTTCAGCCTTGGCAGCCCTCTCGGTTGCGTTTCGCGCAGTCTCCCTGGCCAGCCGAAGCTGTTCATTCACAGCTTGGGCAGCCTTGGAGCGGGCCTCGAGTCGCGCCTGAACTTCAACCTCGAGGGCCTTGAAGGCCTTCTCCTTGTCGGCGGCAGCTGCCGCCAGCTGTTGGTTCTCCTCCCGAAGAGCCCGCGTTTCAGATACTTCCTTTGCGCGAGCTGCTTTTAACTTGTCATTTTCACGACAAAGCAGCTCGACGCGTGGCTGCATCCGGGCCAGGAGAACCCGAAGCTCATTGGTTAGCCTACCCTCCTGGTAGCTAACCATGGCTTCCCCCAACGCACCATGAGGAGCAGCGTGGCGAGCCCAGTCCACGCACTCCACAGGTGTGCGAAGGGTTGTTCCTCGGCGGATGTTCCATCGTGGAACATACACTTCATTGGAATCCGACACTGCAAAAGAAACAAAGGCAGTAAGGAAAAGATGATAAAAAACAAAGGGAAAAAGAAAGGAACCCTACGCACCTGTAGGGTCAATGACAGGCCGATAGCCGCCAAACCCATCACCTGAACCTAAGGGAAATCCATCCAACAGGTCAGGCAGACGGGAAGGTGGCAAAGATCGGCGGGAAGCCCTGCGCGTACCTGATGGTCCGGCCGTCGGTGCCGGTGGCGCGGGCATGGTGGCAGCCGTCGTGGTCGCCGTTGTGGTCGCCGCCGTGGTCGCCGCCTCGTAGTCAGCAGCAGCAGTAACCGCCGGCTCTGTGAAGGATGCAGTAAAAATCGCACTCACGGCCGGCGGTGACGTCATCTCGGCTGGAATAGTCTGCTCAGAGGGAGCAACTGAACCAGCGGAAGCAGGTGCAGGCACCTGGGTCGACGCCTCAGGTAGGCTGACCAAGCCTACCGTCATTGGCGGAAGGGTACTCCTCTGCGCTTCACCCTGGAATGCGTCAACATCCACGCCTGCACAAAGAAGAAAGTGTTAGATAAATTTATAGTGATAAATCTACAAAGACAGAAATTATGATTGTACTTACGGGTTTTCTTGAGCCTGAATGTACGGACGGGCGGGGAGGAACCCGATGGAGCCGGCCTCTTGGTACCGGTCACCGTCGTCTTCGTTGGTTCTCCGGAGGTAACGGTTGTAGCCTCCGGAGCAGTGGTCTTCTCACCACCGGGGTTCCCCGCCACCTCTTCACTATCCGAGTCAGATAGAACCACCGGATCAGCTGTGGAGGCCTTCTCCTTCCCCTTCCCGCCGGCAACAGCTTTCTTCTTCCGCACCAACGGAGGAGCATCTGAGGATTCCTCAGAAGACAGGTCAGGAATTCCAGCAGCGGGTACAGCATTGAGGGATTGAGGAAAGAATATCGCCTTACCTGGCCGCCGGTGGCTCAGGATCTCGTGGCCCAGCGGATAGACCTCCACGAACCGATCCGCCGTTTGCTCCAGGATGGGCAACTCGCCCTCGTCCAGAGCACGAGTACCCATCTGCGCGGGACCGTCGGTTTCCCGCGGGTACAGAAGCGACTCCAAATCATTTCCCTCTGAAAGAAAAGAAACAGTTAGAAGACAAACTCGTATCAAAAAGAAAGTCTAAGACATACCATAGGGAATAGAGTTCAAACCATATTCGAGAAGGATGGGAACCTGAGACGCATCCTTCCACACCCGGCTCATCCCTAACATGACCATCCCGGACTCTGCAAACCGGTAAACCGGAGATTGGACTCGGGATATCTTCGAAAACCATTCCGCCTCCTGGTAGTTGGGGGCGTGAAGGCTCGGTATCGCTTGGCCATTTTTAAACTTCATGGCAAGGGGGATGGCGCGGGCAGAAATGTAGAAGAATTCCTGCTTCCACGCGCGAAGACTGAGCTCGGTGTCGCAAATCTTCAGACCCTTAATACGGGTCGTCAGGGTGTACCACCCCTGGATGCACCTCCAGGTATAGAAGGTCATCAGACGGTCCACATGGGGCTCGATGCCCAAAATCCGGCACACCCACTCAAAATGGCGAATCTTGGCGATCGCCATGGGGTGCAGCTCGGTCAAATGAACACCGTGCCTCTCAAGGACACGGTAAACAAATTTTGTCAATGGGAATCTAAGATTCCCATAGACAAAAAATGCGGCATAAACCCCGATCTTGCCTCTGGGGGCATCGTACACGGTCTGGTGGGATTCAGGAAACTCAGGCTCGAGATGATCGAGCATGAACTTCCTGACAACATACCGGTACTGATCGCCGGGCAGAGCACACTGGCACTCGCCAGCAGTACCCCTGTCGTCAGCTATAGCTTCAGCATCACGAGAAGACATCTTGCAGAGGAAGAAAAGAACGATTTCGAGAGAATGCTCGATTGAATAAAGGAGTATTCGCCGGAAATCGCCTTAAAGATGAAGAGAAGAGTGAAAAGTGTGGATTACAAAGAACCCTCTTCCCCTTTATATAGTAATCGCAATTAATGCAGTGAATTTAATGCGGAGGAGAGAGAAATCGAATGTGCAATGAAACTATGACACGTGGCAAATAGCAAGCTGGCAACAGCTGTTGACAGGACGCGTGCCAGTAATTTCGCGGCCACGCGCCCGAAAAATCGCGCCCACGCGCCTGAAAAAGCGACTGGAATGACCATGTTCTGTCACGTCACCATAACTTCCTGCACGTCCTGACACAGTCAGAAGAAACCGTCGCACGACGTTTCAGA
Source organism: Bidens hawaiensis (assembly GCF_021521415.1). Classification (NCBI taxonomy): domain Eukaryota; kingdom Viridiplantae; phylum Streptophyta; class Magnoliopsida; order Asterales; family Asteraceae; genus Bidens; species Bidens hawaiensis. The sequence continues at coordinate 26,878 of NW_027503847.1, forward strand.
GGTTTGGACTGTTCTCATCCTTTCACCAACTCTTCGAATTTCAAAATTCAAAATTCGAAAATATTAAAAAGTAAGCGGGAAAATACCCCTTACCCCTTGGCAAGCAAGTAACCGTAAGACGGATGCGGGTACAGTGTAAAGGCAAAACCCTTCACATACCTAGCACCCGCAGGCAATTGAAGTCAAGAACCTTGGCAAACAAGTAACCGTAAGACGGATGCGGGTACAGTGTAAAGGCAAAACCCTTCACATACCTAGCACCCGCAGGGAATTGAAGCCAAGTAAACCTTGGCGAACAAGTAACCATAAGACGGATGCGGGTACAGTGTAAAGGCAAAACCCTTCACATACCTAGCACCCGCAGGGAATTGAAGCCAAATATTCCTCGGCTACCAAGTAACTATAAGACAGGTGCGGGTACAGTGCAAAGGCAAAACCCTTCACATACCTAGCACCCGCAGGGAATTGACGCCAGGAATACCTTGGAAGTAAAGTAACCGTAAGACGAGCGCTGGTACAGTGTTAAGGCAAAACCCTTCACATACCTAGCGCTCCGCTGGGAATTGAAACCAGGAAGGATCTTCTGGGCAATGCTTGCGGAAACGGAAATAACATCCCCGCATAGCAGGAACGTCGAGAACTACGTTGTTTGAAACACCAGAATGGAATTGGTGGTTTTAACATAATTGATCACTATGTTCAAAACTACCAAAACCTCATGGAAAATCCATACAACTGGGACTCAATGCTCCTGACTTGCGAGGAGGTTACAGACCTACCCGCATCATACCCAAAGACCAAGCAGGAAACTCGGGCATTTCTGCAAGTGACAAGGACTTCCGCGGAAAGAATCCCCATGGAAAACCTTACAAAACCCTTTTCAAAACCCTTTGCTTAAGTCCAAAAGTTCACCTCACTTTATTAAACACGCATGAGAAGAACATTGGACTGGGGGGACTTGAAGAGGTAGGTCCCAGCAGAGCCCAGTTGGACCCGCAAGACTCACCTTAAACAGGGACGTCTGCGCAGAGACCAACTGGATCCGCAGGACCAACCATGCTCAGAGACGTGACGTCCTTACGCGCAGTACGCAAGCTGGTCCCGCAGGAAAAGCCTCCCAATGGTGAAGGACTCCGCCTGTCCCCGCAGCCTCGGATACAAGCCATTAGGGAAGGCCACCCGCGCAGCATGGCTACACGCACAAGGCACTTAGCTCTCGATCATTCAGTGTCACCTGAAGGAATGAGCAAAGCCGGGAGCAATCCCGCACAGAGGCGGGAGGGGGAATACTCCCGCCCAAATAAGCCAGTCTGTATACTGAAGGATCTTTTACTGTACCTGACGAGGTATGGGCGAAAGATCTGATCAAAGATACGACAGCTCACTGATACAGTATGGCGAGCAGCATGCTCCTGTACTGTATCACTATTAGCCGCTGCCTACTCACCAACTACTGTCATACCACGTGCGTAGCCGGCAGTTGGTGGAAAGGGAATAGTATACAGCAGGCCTGGTCACTATCAGCCGCTGCCTACCCACCAACTATCAGCAGGGCACGTGCGTAGGCTACTGTTGATGAACAGGAGCACTGTTGCAGCCGGCCATACCTCCTTGGAAACCTACCTTCGGCTATAAATACCCCAAATGGTATGATCATCTCAACACATTACATTATCTTATATCATCATAATATACCTGATATCTGCTCTAGCAATCTCTTAATATACTTTTATATTTAAAGAGCAATCTAGTCTGATTCTCACGCCGGAGGGTGGTCACAAGGAGGAACCCCCCCTTCTCAGTGACGAGCTCACGGTGTCTGTTTTGCAGGTTATCAGAAGAACCATCTTCCAAGGGTCTAACCCCTCGTGGGAAACAGCTATCCAACCCCCAGGTTACCAGTAATCTGTCAGGGGTTTGGTTAGTGTTTCTTCAGTGACCCAGGAAACATTTTAACTATATGTATCCTTTCAAATGATTTTTTTTTCTTTTTATCTTCTTAATGACAACTGAAAAAATCTAAAGTAGTTTTTGGTGGGTCTTAGAGCATTCCCAATCCATCCCCTAAAATTATGTGAGGAGGGTTTGTAAATTATAGGGTGGGGTTGTGAGTGTAAATTATAGGGTAGAGAGAGAAAAGGTAGTGATTTTTTGTAAATTTGAGAAAATGATAGTGATTTTTTTGTAAATTATAGAGTGAAGAGAGAAAACTGTAATGAAAAAGGTATAAAAAATATTATTTAATTAAACAGGAGAGAGAAATATAGTATTTTTTAGTGTAATTATATGATATATATTGATATAGAGATAGGAAACTGGATGAGAATGCTCCTAACGATAGAAATTAGGAGGAATGGACGAACCTTATAAAAAATTCATGAAATTTAGCTTTTAAATTTTCCAAACCATGTAAAATAAAAACTTTGCTTAGAACTTATTTATTATAATGCACAATTTTATTTTATCATTTTTTATACATTTCTGATTTATAAATTTTTATATTGTTTAACCCGTGTGATACACGGGTACGTAACCTAGTATGCTTATATAACAAGCTTGTTCAATGCATTTAGATAATGTTTTTTTTTATTTTATCTTTTGTGAGTTGTTATTATAAATACCTAACAAGTTTAAACTGTGAAACCAAACCACAACCAAATCATTAGTAATGGTTCGGTTCGGTTTGGTTTGGTTTAGATTATCGACGGTTCAGTTTCAGTATTTGACGATCAAAAACCGGTACTAACAGTTTGGTTTACGGTTTGATATAAAAACCGTTTAAATCGGACTGTGAACACCCCTAACCAAAACCGTACAGAAATGAAACCGTCCAAAACAAAATGAAAATCGAAACTGAACCGAAAACAACTAAACCTGACTAAAACGAAACAAAAACGTCAAAACCGAATGGAAACGAAATAGGAAAAAACTGACAAAAACGAACTAAATTTTCAAAACTGAACCGAAACGAAACCAAGAGTACTTACCAGAACGAAACAAAAAAACCGAAACTGGGTCGGGTCGAAGCAGTCCAGGTTGTCGGCGTCCCGAGCCGGATTGAAACGGTTCACGTCGTCAGCGGGCAGGGCCGATCGAAGTGTTGCGGGTCATCGAACCGAACGCGAACTGAAGCGGGGCGTTCAACCGAACTGCCCGACCTGAACACGACCTGACCCAGAGCGCTGACTTGAAAGCGCTACGACCCGGACCATCGATCTGAATGCGAACACATCCGAAAAGTCGACCCGAACACGATCATGCCAGTCGAACGATTGAAGATTCCAACGAATTTTCTTGAATTCCTTCACATTTGTTCAAATTTCAAATCTAATTCTTTGTCAACCGAACACAGTCAAATGAAATTAAGATTCTAATTTTAACAAAACAAACATGGTAAGGGATGGAAATCAATCCCAATTCCATTCAAATTACATTCCATTCCACGAAATAAACTCACACTAAAAATTTTAGTAATTTTGAACATATCTCCAACTCCAATGCTACCACAAGTTCATGGGCCCGCGTACAAATTTTCATCAAAGATATGTAACACTTTATTATTGTTCATTTAGCATATCCAGATACAAAGAACTTTTTCATATTCATCATATTTGAACTCGCATTCAATCCCAATGCTTCTTCAAGTTCTTTGCATTAAATGTATTTTGAAATAGACGGTTGAGTTCAATCTGATTAAGTTAGCATATAATTAGGCACAATAGGATCTCATCATTTATAACAAATACGAACTTACATGGAATTCACATGTCTCCTCAAAATGCTTCACCACAAAATAAAATTTCAGAACAGGTGTACAGACACAAGTTAACCTCTTAATTAATTTTCCAACAAATGTGACCTTAATTATCTGTATTTGCACCATTGCCAAAAGTGTCTGTACAATGAAGTATAGTTTCAGAAATAGGTCTATATACGTATCTAAATAATTAATTTAGACACAGTGTAACCCTTTGATTTCCAATAAACTTGTACTTACTTGAAGTCCCAATGCTTGCTCAAGTTCCAGTGAGACTAGCCACTTAAAAATAAAACAAGTGTATTGAGTTTAATTAATCTAGTGAAGTTAACATTTATAAACACAAAGGAACCTCTTAGAACTTACCAGCAACTCAGGTGCTTCCTCAATTTCCTCAACGCAGGTGCTTCCTCAATATCCTGTACCATCAAACACAGTTTGTAAGAAAACTGCAGGAAAGAACATGTGTTAAATTGATTACTTTAATATAGAGATTGTGAAGAGGTAGGTCCCAGCAGAGCCCAGTTGGACCCGCAAGACTCACCTTGAACAGGGACGTCTGCGCAACGACCAACTGCTTCCGCAGGACCCACCATGCTCAGAGAAGACCTTACGCGCAGTACGCCAGCTGTACCCGCAAGGAAAGCCTCCCAATGGTGAAGTACCCCGCTTGTTCCCGCAGTTGCGGATACAAGCCATCAGGGAAGGCTACCCGCACTGATAGCAAGGCTACACGCACAAGGCACTAACTCTTGCTACTTCAGTAGTCACCTGAAGGAATGAGCAAGGCGGGAATACTCCCGCCCAAATGAGCCAGTCCGTATGCTTCTGGAAGATCTTTTGTACTATACCTACCAAGGTATGGGCAAAACAGACGATCTGACCAGAGCAGCCCATGAACCAATCACAGGGTGACAGCTCACCGACAACAGTACGAGGAGGAGCACCCTCTAGTACTGTTTCACTATTAGCCGCTGCCTACTCACCAACCCTTACTGTGGGACGTGCGAAGCCTACAGTTGGTGGAACAGTGCATAGCCGGCAGTAAAGGAACAGTATACAGCCGACCTTGTCACTGTCGGCCGCAGCCTATCCACCAACCAGCATGGCTTGTGCGTAACCCACTGTTGGTAGAACAGGAATACTATTCGGCCGGCTGTACCTTCTAGGAAACCTACCTTCGGCTATAAATACTCCAACACCTTGGAATGGTAAGGACATCATCTGATATCTCATTATCTTATCTTATCTAGCAATCTCTTAATATACACTTATATTCAGAGCAATCTAGTCTGATTCTCACGCCGGAGGGTGGTCACAAGGAGGAACCCCCCCCCCCCATCTCAGTGACGAGCTTACGGTGTCTGTTTTGCAGGTCACCTGAAGAACAACCTTCTCTGCTGGACCTCATCCTCGTGGGAAACATTACTTAACCCACAGATTATCCATAATCTGCCCTGGGTCACTTAGTGTTTCTTCATTGGCGCCATCCGTGCATAAAAGCTAGAACTAATTCTTAGTTTTTTCAAAATTTCTGAAGAAATGGTTAACGTTACTCCGGTCCCAAGGCCAGTAAGTGACCAAGAAACCCCGGTGACCACAACCCCAGCAACTGGGAACACCGGCGGTTATACAAATTTTACGAACACTACCCCGGTTACCCAAGCCGGGACAAGTGCAGTAAACAATATTTCACTGGGGTTCACTGATGCCCAGTTGGAGAAACGGACGAGGGTCCCTCGCCAAACACTAGATCAAGTTAAGGCGTGGGCCGAAGCACGTCTGAAAGAGTTCCAAGCTGAGTTGGATGAACGATTGCGTTCACTTCAACAGGCTGACGAATTCGGCAGTACTCGCCAACATCTCAATATGAACAGTGAGTGCGAGTACTCAGACGATGAGCGGGAAGAATCTGATACCGACGCAAACCCTCGCCATAAGGCAAAAGGGAAGCGTAAGGAAACGGACTTCCAACCGACAAGGAATTTTGGAGAAACCTTTAAACCAACGAATGCGGAGAGAAACCCGCGTGACTTCTCCAAAACCTTTAGACCAACTGCTGCAAATGCAGGAAAGTCAAAGTTTGCAAGGGACATTGCGGAAGCAATCGCCCCGAGAAGTGCCAAACAAATGTCCAACATCGGCACTTATGATGGTCTATCTGACCCAGACGACCACTTGAACAGATTCATTGCGGGGGCAACCGTCAGTAACTGGACGGAACCCACGTGGTGTTATATGTTCCAGATGACTCTGGTTGGAGCGGCCAGGGCATGGTTCGTTTACCGGTCCACCACATCTATGATTGGGCGGACTTTCAAAACAAGTTCAGCCAACACTTCAGCCAACAAAGGAAATATACTGAAGAACAGTGGACGATCCTCAACTGCGTGAGAGAGGAGGATGAATCTTTACTAGACTTCATCACTCGCTTCAACTCCTAAAAGCTAAGTCTGGGCAACATAAGTGAAGATCTTGTTCGCAGCCGCTTTCATCCAGGGCGCCGAATACCCAGAGCTTATCCGCACATTGACGGGTAAGGACGGCATGCCATCCACATGGGATGCCATCATGACGGCGGCCAAGCGCTTTGCCGAGATGGAGAAGCAACTGGGAAGGGATCTTCCCCAGAGTACACACCTCTACACGCAAAGGACTAGAGGAAAACAATGTTCGGATCGCCCAGCAGAACAAAAAGTGGAAGCTAGGTATTTGGCAGTCAAGGGTAAACTTTGACACCTCATCCAGCTCTCACCCTCTTGTTGGCGGAAGAGATTACACACACCCTTCAAGCCGAAAACACCGGTGACGCCACTCACCAAAAGCGTCACGGAGATATTTGCCACCGAAAAACTACCATGGCCAAAAGCTCCAATGATCCGGCAGCGACCTAATGCGGATCAGAGCAAATCCTGTGACTTCCAAGGGACAAAAGGTCATAGTACGGAAGAGTGTACATCCTTGAAGGATATTGTTGAACATTCGTCAAGGATGGAAGACTTGCACACCTTGTGGCATCAATCAAGAAGGGAGGAAGGAATGATAACCGGTACAGAAGGCAACTGACGAAAGCCCGTTGACATCAGCATCAACATGGTCCATGGTAAGATCAGAGGAAGAAAAAGGCGAGCGACAGAACCATGCGCGTGGAAGGAAGCTGAGGTGCGCTTCCCGCGAGTGCCAGAGGACCCAGCAAAGAAGGCCCTATCGTCATCAAAAGCCAGCTGGGGCACTACATCACTTCTCGCACTCTTGCTGACAACGGCGCCTCGTCAACGGTGATGTACAGGCAGTTCTTCGACAAGCTGGATGACGAAGACAAGGAACACCTGGAAACGATCTACGCCTCGATGGAAGGGTTCGATGGCAGCACAAACACCCCCCTGGGTATCCTATCTTTCCCCGTCACTCTTATGGACGGGAATCACTCACGCACGGAAGACGTGGATTTTGTCGTGATGAGGAAGCCACACCACACATACGACATTCTCTTCGGAAGAGACGGGATGGCAAGATTCAACGCCGTGGTATCTTCATTCCACGGCATGATGGGATGGCCAACAGCTGAGGGTGTAGCGATGATCACCGGCATTCCCCAGGTATGCATCGCATCTGTCTCATCTAAACCCAAACCAAAGATGGTTAAACCAACCATCACCGAACGGAAAGATGGGCCTTCAACGCAATATCCGGACCAGGCCGTTACTATTGGCCCAACAGTTGTCGATCCCACACGCATCTTACTCAAACGCTTATTACAGAAAACGCTGACATCTTCGCGTGGACACCAGCTGACATGACTGGTGTACCCCGAAGTAAGGCAGAGCATAAGCTCAAGTGCGATCCGGCTGTTACGCCAGTCGTACAAAAGCGCAGAGTAATGGGGCCAGAACAAACTAACGCGTGTAGAACCCAAGTCAAGGAACTCCTTGACGCAGGCATCGTACGCGTTAGCAAATATCAAACATGGGTTGCAAATCCGTTATGGTACCGAAGAATAACAAACAATGGCGCATGTGCATAGATTTCAAGGACTTGAACAAAGCATGCCCCAAAGATTGTTATCCGTTACCCGAAATTGATCTTAAGGTGGATTCGTTAGCACCGTTTCGCCTTAAATGCTTCCTGGATGCGTATAAGGGGTACCATCAAATCACATGGCCGTTGATGATCAGGACAAAACCGCTTTTCGGACGCCCGATGGCACATTTTGTTACCAAATGATGCCATTTGGACTTAAGAATGCCGGGCCACATACCAACGTCCGATGGACAACCAGTTTCATGCCCAAATCGGGAGGAACTTGGAAGTCTACATGAATGACTTGGTCATCAAAAGCCCTGACGCAGAAGCGATGTTGAAAGACATAGAAGAAACTTTCAACACGCTTAGGAAGATAAACATGAAACTCAACCCGAGCAAGTGTGCATTTGGAATGGAAGAAGGAAGTTCTTGGGGGTCATCGTCACTAAAGATGGCTTCAGAGCGAACCCTGAAAAGGTCGAAGCCATTATCAAAATGGAATCACCTACTACCATCAAACAGGCTCAGACACTGAATGGACGACTAGTGGCAGTTAATCGCTTTTTGGCAAACCACGCGGATAAGTCGTTTCCTTTCGTGTCAACATTGAGAAACTGTTTAAAGAAAACGCACTTCCGCTGGACACCAGAAGCGGAAGCAGCTTTTCAGGGAGATTCGGTCACGCTTGATCGAACTCCCACGCTCACAGCACCAAAAGCGGGAGAGGAGTTAATCCTATACCTTTCCGCAACAGATAGAGCAACCGGGGCAGTCCTGCTAGTAGAGCGGAAAGGCATCCAGATGCCAATCTATTATGTCAGCCGTATCCTAACAGACGTAGAAACCCCGGTACTCTACCCTCGAAAAATTAGTCTTAGCAGTTATACACGCTTCACGCAGGTTAAGACGATATTTCCAGGGTCACCCAATCACCATTCTCTCCAACTTCAAACTTGCAAACGTTCTACGCAAACCCGAGTTATCGGTACGCCTAGCCAAATGGGCAATTGAGTTGGGGAATACGCAGTAAAGTATAAGCCAAGACCAGCCATAAAAGGCCAGGTATTGGCCGACTTTATTGCGGAAGTGCCTGCATCGCGGGAAAAAGAGTGCCAGGAAGAGGCTCAACCCTCTCCAGCACAAGACATCAATGATGTCTGGCGACTCTACACTGATGGAGCAGCCAGTAACGAGGGTTCAGCGCAGGGCAGAAACTAACCAACCCAGCAGACCAAGAATACACTTACGATATTCGACTGGATTTCCAAGTACGAATAACGAAGCCGAGTATGAGGCATTCTTGGCTGGGCTGAGAATTGCGCGTAAGATGGGAGTGAAACACTTGGAAGCCCACGTGGATTCCATGTTAGTACGCAATCAAATCAACGGGACGTACACGGCCGTGAACGACACAATGGCCCTGTACCTCGCACAAGCAAAAACCCTTATGCGCGATTTTAACGACTGCAAAGTCATACACGTCAAGCGTAGTGAAAACAAATCTGCGGATGCGTTAAGCAAGCTTGCATCATTAGCCTTCACCCACTTGGGAAAGGACATCCGCATTGAACTCCTCGAGGCACCTTCGGTCCCGCACAAGGAATTTGTGTCATCCAAACCGACACAGAAACGTGGATGACACCAATAATAAAATACCTCGCAGGTACACTACCAGAGTCAAAAACACAGGCAAGAAAACTACGCTGTAAAGCATTGAATTATCAACTCATCGATGACATCCTTTACAGACGTAACTTTCTTGGCCCACTCTTAAGATGCGTGGACAACCAAGATGCTGACTACCTCCTAAGGGAAGTACACGAAGGTATCTGTGGAGTACACGAAGGTCCACGCGCTGTTGTAGCTAAGCTAAATAACGCGAGATACTTTTGGCCGGGGATGCATACGGATGCGCTGGCATACATCAGAAAATGCAGGTCTTGTCAGCTCTACGCACCCAACACGCACCGCCCGAAGAATGAACTTGTTCCAGTCACCTCTTCATGGCCATTTTAGAAGTGGGCCATCGATGTGACAGGGCCCATTTCCTACAGCAGCAGGAAATGTTCAGTTCCTAGTGGTAGCCATCGACTACTTCACCAAGTGGATAGAAGCAAAACCCTTAGCCCAAACAACCGCGAAACATATCAAAAATTTATTTGGAAATTTATTATTTGTCGTTTTGGACTTCCAGCAATTTGGTGAGCGATAACGGCACCAACTTTGCTGACAAGAAGCTACAACAGTGGCTGAAAGAACTTCAAATCACCCACACCTTTACCTCAGTGGCACACCCGCAAGGTAATGGTGAGGTGGAAAGAGCAAATAAGAGCATCGTCGAAGGCATAAAGAAAAGACTCTTGGAACACAGATCCGGCTGGGTGGACGAGCTTCCGCACGTCCTTTGGGCAAACAGAACGCTGAAAAAGGCCAGTACGGGAGAAACCCCGTTCAGTCTCACTTATGGCACTGAAGCCATGGTCCCGGTCGAAATTGGTTTACCCTCACCAAGGGTCTTGATTCAGCCAGAAGACAATGATGCGGAAAGACGGTTAGACCTTATGCTAACCGAGGAACGCAGAGACTTAGCCGCGGTGCGTGAAGAGAACTACAAGCGACAAATGCAAAAGTACTACAACACGCGGGTAAAACTCTGCAACTTCAATGTAGGAGACTACATATTGCGTAACAACGAGGCTTCGAACCAACAACGCCCAGGAAAACTGGCCCCCAGTCTGGGAAGGGCCATACATTATCAAAGAAGTTCTGGGAAAGGGCGCATACCGGCTCGAAAGGCTCGATGCA